>NW_028227268.1:79060598-79253098 GCF_978045245.1 Mus caroli
TTAAAACACATTCTGAGTAAATACTTTTATCATAAAATATCTATTGACTTGAACCCTCAGGTAGGCAGGATGCCCAGAGATCCTTATCTTTTTACACCAGGAACTTGATCACCCCGTACTCTTCCCTAATTTGATCTGAATTCTCCACATCCCATAGGCATCAACTTTGAGAACATTTGATTCAGGAAGCGATGGCGTAAGGTGTTCAATAAGACCATTACTCCCCAGACAACACAGGTAATGAGAGTTATGTGAGGAGCTCCCATTGCTTTCCAGACAAAGGAATGCTGGAAGGCTCCTATTTCCCCTGTGTGTCAGACACCAACACGAATCACCAAATATGTGAGCATGACAATCAAAGCCCAGCACTAGCCACATGTGCTAGGAGGCCAGTGGGAATGTGTATCTGGGATGGAGTGCTGAGTCAGAGGCCCAGCATTTGAAAGTGACCAAGGCTCCCTTGAGAGAAAAAACTAGTTCCACAATGAGCCATTTCCCTTTCCATGTGGGGCCTCTGGCTATAACCTGACCTGGATTTAGATTCTGAAGTTTTCATTTATTGAGTTTGGAAAATGCAATTCAAGAAATCTTTATTGAGCATCCATCATGCCAAGCTTTGGGCTAGGTGCAGGCACGCAAGAATAGAGCACTTTATATTGCAAGCTTGCTGTCAGCAGGTACAGCCAGCCTTCTGTGTTCATGGGGATGCATTTCAGGATATGATGTCTGAAAATAGTGCTAAAGTCTACACATAATATACTTTTACCTAAACACCTGTATTAGTTACTTTTCTGATTTCTAGAACAAAACCCTGACAAAAGCAATTGAACACACAATGGGTTTATTATGGTGAGGCAGAGCATCATGGGTAAGCACAGGGCATAAGGTCACTAGTCACATTGGATCCTCAGTCAGGAAGTAGAGAGAGATGAATGATAGCAACCGCTTAGCTTCCTCTTCTTTCCTTTTTTGTTCTCACTGGCATCCCAGTCCATAGAATGATACCACAGAATTCCCACAGACACTCAGAGAGGTGTGCCTCCTAGGTGGTTCCATAGCCAATCAAGTTGACAATAAAACCACGCTGTCACAATGTACATACTTCTGATAAAGTTTAATGTGTAAGTTAGGCACAAAAAGTGATCAACCAACAATGATTATAAGTATTCTCATATGCTCTCTCACAAAATATTTTATTGTGCCTACCTTTAAGGCTTCTCCTTGGCATGCTGGGATGCGAGTATCATTAGTCTTGTATCTCAGGGTCATTACTATGTAAAGTAAGGGCTTCTTGAACATAAGCACTAGGGCAGATCAACCCTTGAGCTGATGATAGTCTACACCGAGAATCAGTAGCATATATGGTATAGTTACACAGAGTGGCAAAAAGATTTTATCATGTTTGGGTAAGCATGCACATTCAGGAACTGTTTAATTAACAGTTTTAGACAGTAGTTAACTGTGAACTACTGAAGCTGCAGAGCAAAACCTTGGGTAAGAGGGAAGACTGCAATGAGAATGAATACAACCTCAGGCAACTGTGATGAGGCTGAAAAGGAAAAGGAAGACATGCGCTATTTTTTGGAGAGTCAGGCCAGAGCCCTTCGAAGAAGGATGGCTTCTTTAAAGGTGAAGTGTGAACATGAACTGGCCCTTCCCGGCTGGGAAGGGGAGCATGTGAGAGCAAACAAACACTAAAACTAAACCAAGCATGTGTACCAAGCATGTGTGTGTGTGTGTGCATGTGTAGATTGAGGTGACTGATGGCCGTAACTAAGATGGAAGAGATGAGTGATATTAACGGAAACCATTTCTTGAAGACTGACTTTGGCTGTGACAGGTGCTGTCCTAAGCAGCATTTTGCTTGTAATAATTCTTTCAAGGCTCACACTGGCTTCTCTGTCCACTTTGCAGATCATGTAATGGAGCCATGCAAGGCTTAAGCAGAACCAGTTGGGACTTCCTCCATTAAGGAATTTACGATGTCCCTTGCTTGACAAATAGGTGCTTTGAGGACTTAATTTGGGGACCCTTGCCTGTCTGTCTTGCTTTATCTAATCCACTCTCCTCCTAGCTTATGGCTGTTTCTCCTGCACCTCTTCACCCCCACCCTGGCTGTTATCCAGAGCGTTAGGAGCCGAGAGCCTGGAAACTCTGGAGGAGGCCACTCTCCTGTTCGTTGGCTCCTGTGTGCAGCCAGCTAAGGATTGTTAATATTTTTCTTCATTTGTAGTGACATCTAGTAGAAATTCATTTGCCCAGCATGGCAGAGTGGTTATTGGTAAGGGATGGTGTAGGCTAGGAGTGAATGTTGGGGTTGTTCTCCATCCTGTGTCCTGGTACCTTACAAAGCTACCAGGTATAAGATATATCACTAAAGTAATAAAAACAGGTCAGGCAAGTAATGCTCGCTAAAACTGCTTGCCCTTTGTGAGAATATCTTTATTCCCAAAATGTTAAAATGGTAGAAGGACCAAATATGCTGTTTTAAACTGAGAAAATAGAATGAGGTGGTAGAGTGACTCATCAAAACCTCAGCTTCTTACCCCTAACATGGACACAATAGTGCCCACCTTGCTGTGCTCTTGGAAGCATATCTAGGTTTGCGAGTATAAGCAGACCTAGTGTGTGCTATGACACCAGCATAAAAGAACAAAATGCTATTTGCTTTTCCTGAATGTATTTTACAATATCATTTTCTAGAAGAAAGCTATTTTATTGAGACAGGATCTTAATATACAGCCTTGGCTATCCTAGAACTCTTTGTGTAGACCAGGCTGACCTTAAACGTACTCATAGAGATCTGCCTGTCCCCATCTGTCAAGTGCTAGGATTAAAGGTAGGTGTCATCATATCCTGCTCCTACCAAGCTCTCTTAACCAGAGCCATCACTCTCCAATTTCTAATTTTGAATATTTATTTTCATATTTATTTAAATATTTCTGCCCCTTCTGATTTTATTATTATTATAGAGTATGTCTTTGCTAAAGCTGCCACAGCCACCAGGGATACTATTCTTTCTGATGTAACAGTGAACCCCCTCTTTCATCCAGGGAGAAAAGACTTATATTCAACTTACAGTGTTGGAATGAGAAGAAAGCCAATTAATTTAAGACTCCACCAATCTGGGATTTGTATTAAGTTGGGCAGAGACTGGGGCCAAAACTCCTTTTTGTATTAACTACTGGCAAATATTAATTTGCAGGAATGAAGCTTTTCAATGTGAAAAAAAAAACATGTCTAGTGTAGTGAGATGCAGAATTTAGAGGATGTTTAGGCTACATAATGATAACATTGAATATTTTGGAGGTCCTTATGATGTCTCAAGTGCTGAACTAAGTTTTTTCATTCATATTATTCAATTCTCACAGCAAAATGTCTCATGAAGTTGTTAGAAGGTGAAACTGAGTTATGAGAAGTTGGTCACATTTGCCCCTGGTAAGCACTCAGCTTTGAATATGTGGCAGAAGCTGTGGCCTAGAGGCAGGAGGTGTGGCCTAGAAGCAGGAGGTGTGGCTTATAGGCCTGTTGTGAGGTAATTAGGTCATGAGGTTTTTTTCTTCTTCTACAAAAGTAAATTAGGTGCAAGATAGCTTAACAGATAAAGGCACTTGCTGCCAAGCCGAACGCTCTCCAGTTCAATTTCTGAAGCCAATGTGGTGGATAAGGAGAATGGACTCCTTGAAGTCATCTAGTACTCTTGATCTGGACAAAGAATTTGGGCTGAAGGTAAGGGAAAAATAGGCTGTTGATAAAGCAGAGGAAAATAGCACAATATTTCTTAGGTGCTTCAGCTAAAGTACATGTGGAACTTCTAGGCACCGCTATTAGGGGACATTTTTAGGGTGTGTGGGGTATAGCAGATAGTTGAACTATGTAACTCGTGAGTACTTAGCTCAGCTATATGTAGTTACTATAGGGAGGCCCCGGTTCAATAGCTAACCTAGCCATGTCCTTCCCTTCACAGAATTTCAAGTTCAGTGAAGAAAAGAATGAGTCTGCCGGGCAGTGGTGGCGCACGCCTTTAATCCCAGCACTCGGGAGGCAGAAGCAGGCAGATTTCTGAGTTTAAGGCCAGCCTGGTCTACAGAGTGAGTTCCAGGACAGCCAGGGCTACACAGAGAAACCTTGTCTCGACCCCCTCCCTCCACCCCCCAAAAAGAATGAGTCTAACAGATGATGAGGGTGGACTTCTGTGAGGAGCAGTGAGGGAGAGTTGAAACAATCAGCCCATAAAGTGAAAGTGGCTGCCTCTGGAAGGGCCCGCTGTGTCTCGAGGAGAGAAAATGCAGCTGGTCCCTTGGTTCTTATTAAAGACTTAAGCTTTCTTCATACTGCAGAACTTCTGTAAACAAAACCAGAGATTACTGGATGTTTCCACAAAACAAAACAAAACAAACTCAAAATCTGTTTGTGGAACTGACAGCATCTGCATAAAAGGTGGAAGGCCTTGGTGTTGACCAAGAGTGTGAAGACGGTCTATGCTGAGGGGCCATAGTGCCAGGGCAGATTCCTTAGCTGTGTGCAATTGTCTTTCCTCAATTAAAATTATTCCTGAAGACTTAATTTGTGAGGAAGTCACTCTAACAATGCTGCTTCCCAACCTCTTCCTCTGACTCCTGATTCAGGGCCTCTCTGGCACAGGGCGTCCTCTCTTGGGACCTGTGGCAGATGCAGATGCAGAGTCAGGCTTGACTTCTCTCCTCTAGGTGGCAGCATATCCGTCTTCCTGGCTTGTTCCTGTCTTGTGGAGTTTCTCTACCCCAAATGCAAGGTCATGGAGAACTTCTGGACTCTTCTAGGAAATTCAAGTGACATGTGCCTTTTCCTGAGAAGTCTTCAGCAACCATCATGAAAATCCTCTGCCCTCTTCTTTTGGTTACCATGTTTATGGAATGTGATCCACCTCTTTCTGGATGAGGCTGAATGGACTATATGCAGACACACTTGGATTCTCTGTTGTGAAGATCCAAATTGAAGTTCATAGAAAATTTCTGGCTACTAGAATCAGATATATGAAGTCTAGATCCATGACTCTCAGTTTGGTAGCCACTAAAACACTGTCCATTTGAAATTAGATGATCCAAATTGAAGTATGCCATAAGTATTATACATACATATCAGATTTCAAAAATGTATCATGAAGAGAAAATTCAGAGCTTCTTATTCAAATTAGTGTGGTATTGCGTTACACTTTATTAAAGGATATTTTGAATCACAGAATAAGGTGTGTTTTCAATTAAATTTTACCTTAAAACATCTTTCTAAAGTTGTGCATTTAGTTTTCTGTTGCTCCTAATCTTGGCTCTTGTCCTTTGAAAGATAAAGTCAATTCAGAGAATAAGATGAAGGCAGCAAATACAGATGTAGATAGAAAGGATCATGTCACTCTGGAGGGAGTAAAGTGGGGTGCAAGAGGGAGAAGTGTGGAAGTCAGGGGAGGTGGGGAGGAAGAAAAGATAGACAAGGAGACTCAGAGATAAAAGTAGGATAGCTGGCACCTTTCTGGGCTCCAGGTGCCATTTCAGTTCTTGGTGCCGGTCCATGGAATGGACTGTCAGCATCTCTTATTGTTGGATTCTAAGATGCACATCCTTTTACTCCTTAGTGTATATTTGCCACTGAAAGATAACTTCTGGGACATAATGATCTATGGATTGCTAACATATATCCATACAGCTAAAGCACCTAGACATATCATATAATGCAAAACAGGGAGGGGAGGTACCTACCCTAAATGTAGTCACTTGCCTATCCCATGCTATATCAGACACTGCTAATCCATCACCATCTTACCCAAAACCTCTTTTTCTCTCCATCAAGAGGTTCTGTCCTGTAGGGTCTATGGGTTTAGCTCAGGTTGTGGAGTTTAGTAGCAGGTGCCTTTATCTGCTGGTTCTGTTGGAATCTTTTTTAAAAATGATTTCTCATCAAATGCCACCAATAGACTTGTAGAGGTAGAGGAGGAAAATTGTTCTGCAGTTCCTGCGGGGAGATCGGGAGATCGCTGAGTTAGAAATCACAGGGGGCACAGACTCCTCTCAAATGGAAACGGGTATGTGAACTTGGCTTGTTCTTAGAAGATCGGCTACCTTCTCAGCAAAACAGTGGTGATAACAGCGCCTGCAGAAGGGCTGTTGGGGAGAAACAGGTTATCACACGGGATAGAAAGGAATCACAGATGTGAGATGCTTTCCTCCCTTCGGTCCTCCAGTGATCAGAGCCAAAATAGGTCAGCTCTTTCTTCTCAGAACTTAGCAAGAGACTAAGAAGATGAGAGAACCCAGACTTTGGGAACAATTCCTCACAACTCTATCAAATTAAATGGGTCTGTTTTTAGGAGCCAGCAGGACCCATCAATTCCGTATCTTCTCATTTTATTTTATTTTTATTTTATTTTCAGCTCAGAGGAAATTGGCGCTAAGAAGCCATACTGACAAGAGTGCTTGTGGAAAATGACTCATTTGGAATTTGATTTGCTGGAGGAGTTTGAAATTGGTGAAACTTCAGCATTTAGAAGGAAAAAAGATGGTGTATGTAGTGTGTGTGTATGTGTGTGTGCTTGTGTTGTGCGTGTGTATCACATGTGAACACATGAATGTGTGTCCACATAGGTACATGTGGGTGTGTGCATGAGTGCACAGCAGTGCCCATAGCTGCTGCTCCCTCTCTGCAGTATATAAAAAGTATGTCAGAGAGTGAGGGTACTACGTGCTCTTGTCTGTGTCAGACACAAGTCATATTTCTTGTAGGCTGATAAAGCTTTTGTTGAAAGGACAGCGCTATGGGCTCAGACAAATAAAATCTATTCATAATAATGACAAGGACATACAATAGTTTTCTTTCAAAGTATATGTCTCACTTGCCCAACAAGTTTAATTCTGATGAAGTTATATAGTCACTAGACCCTAAATCATTAGGGTTTCAAAAAATATGGTTTCCATATATGTTTTCAAGTCATGACTGAATGTTTGCATAGCCAAGGGTATGTGTTTGACACTGTCTCCATCTTTACATATCCTGGCTTCAGTGGTTCCTTCAACCTAAAATAACTCAAGAAACAGCAAAGCCAAGAATCTCGATGATAGCTAACAGTTAAGTTGCCTTTACTGAACGTTTCACATTGCCCTAAAACATCAGATATATTCATTTAACTTAGTCCTTACTACGAGCTAGAAGTTGCTGTTAGGATGCTTATTTTACAGAGAGAGAAAGTGATTCACTTGCAGCGCCACAGCTACTAAATAGAACAGGTTGCCAGTTGTTCATATCACTGAAAACCAAGGCCTCTGGCTGGGGCCAATGAACTGCAGAAGGAGTCTAGGAAAGGTTAGCTGTGCTCAGGTCAGCAGTGGTGGTGCAGATCTCAGAGCAGAAAGGCAGTTGGCGGCCAAGCAGTCTTCCTAGCTTATTTTAGAAATGAGGAAACTGAGATTTAGAAAGGCAAATGATTTGTCAGAGGTCATGGAGAGAGTTAGTGACAGAGCTGGGAGAAAACTCAGAATTTTCTGGTCCTCTCTAAAGCTGTCAATACAAACCAGGGCCTTTTAGAGGAACAGAGCTAACAGACTGTACAAGTAACTATAAAAATGAATTGATCGTGATAAATAACAGAACCAGAGGTGGGAGTAGCCCCACAATAGTAGCTGTAGGCTGAAGATCCAGAAAAAGCTTTGTTCAAGAAGCTTGAAACCTTGTAACAAGAAGTTCCAGGAATGTAGTTTCTAGCCTAAAGATGAAGTCCTGGAGGTCTCCCTGGAAAACCACTGGTGCAAGTCCATGTCTAAGGACTGAAGAACCAGAAGCCTGGTGTCTACAATGGGTAGCAAGAGAAAATACAACATTGGCTCAGGTAGAGGCCAACATGTGCTATCTTCTTACTTTTGGTTCCACATGGGCCACTGGCTTACTTGACAGTGTCACTCATATTCATGGAGAGTGGTTGATCATTCCCCACTCAATCTGGTGACCCACATCATCTTTGAAAACAGCATGACAGACACACCGAGAAACATGCTTTAGCTATTTTCTATGCCTCTCTCAACCCAATCAGTGGACAGCCCAGACAACGATTACAGTGCTCATGCTCTTGGGTGTCCAAGACTGCTTCTTGCTCCTCTTCATTAGCTGGTCTTTTTTAAGAGAGGTAAGTTTGCAGTATTCATCTTCAAGTTCAAGTGCTATTTCAGACAGCTTCTCTTTTGTCCGATACTGCCTTCAGTCCAGCCTTCACAATCTATCAGACTGCTTTCCTCCCCTTTCTACTTGATTACTCTGACCTCTTTTGTCCAAAGAGCCCTGATTGCCCTCCATTCTTGAAGGATGCTCAGAACTAGTGGGGTTAGCCCACAGTTGTGCATGTGAAGCCAGCTGTATCAAAGGCATTCAATCCTAGAACTTAGTATAGTTGCTTTCTCTCCAAAGGGGTTGCCAAACTCATAGGATGCAAGACTGTTGGGCAACCAGAGACCCTGCCTGAAGAAGTGCAGTGCTGAGAGAGGAAAAGAGGGAATTTTCACTGAGTACTGAATAGCTCATGGATCTCACAGGCAAGTTCTGAGTATCTGTCATAAGCATAGGTAAACAAGACTGGCAGAGACACCTAGGATATCGAACCTTTACCCTCAAGGGTTCAATACCTAGATTTAAATATAGTCATCTATCATTTGACATAGAATATAAAAAAACCAACAGTATGCTGGCAATATATAAATGACAAAGGGATCCTGCTGAATTAGAAAATAAAATAAGGTATTTCTTATAGTATAGAAGATTTAGCAGACTTTTGAAGACTGGACAGATACAAGAATTCCAGATAAAAAGACCAACATAAACTAAAATAGAGAAATGAAAATGTTCTGAACACACAAAAAAGGAAATAAATGGGCAGTCTGGTTTATTCAGAGCATGCATTTCAAGAGAAAGAACACCAGGAAATTAAATTCATTGTACCAAATAAGACACAATGTGGATATATTAACATTGTCTTGATTAATGTCCTCCCACCTAGAACGGATTAAGATCATGTCTGGTGAACATGTGGGTGCTTGAGACATTAAATAGTTTTTAAATGAATTAATAAATCTTTACACTCTCCACCCTAAATAAATACAATACAAAGGAGGGGCATACTGGTGAGTAGTCTCTATTTTTCACTAACACAGTGTCAGGTCTAAAATGGGTATTCAATGAACACATTTAATATGCATGTATATGTCTATGTCAAACAAAGGCCACTATATCTAATTCAATAGACACGGAAGTGTGATCAAAGACTTCCAGAAAAAAAAAATTCAACATTTGAAGAGGGGTTACTATGTACCAACTATTGTGCAAATGTGCATATGTGCTGTGAGCAGGTCTGGCCTTAGGAAACAAAGACTCAGAAATGTTTCAAGAGGAGAAATTGGAGTGGAGAGTCAGGTCCCAACAGTCTTCATCTGTATTGGAGTGCCATTTGAACTTGCTCTAGAAGAGCATGCAATGAGTCTCAAAGTCCATGTGGCTGCAGAAGAAAATTGGCTCAATCTGACCAGTCACAGACAGGAAACTAGGAGGGGGAACTGAGGAATGGCAAGGCAAATCCCACTGTCTAAAGATAACTAAAACATCACCTGCATTCCCACCACGTCCAAACATAAAGTCCAATTCCTAGTCTTTGGGTCTGAGATAGCTCACCATATGCTCGCAAGCAAGAGGCTATGGCAGAAGTTATAGCGCCTGACTTTGATGGAACAACACAATCTCTATAATCATATTTGCAGAAAATTCCTCAAACAGCCCTATCATTTGTGGCCACCACTTCTATTCCTCACCTTCCCTGAACCATGCTTACCTTCTTGATTGACAGTTTATGTAGGCATCTGAAAACAGGCAGTCTTTGGTCTGCAGTTGGGATGTAGATACCCTTTGTCTAGATCACAGCAAATTACCAAGACCACAAAAGCTGAGGGTGACTGAACGCACCATGTGCCTGTGTGGCAGGGAACAAGACGTTCTACATCTTTTGCTTGGAACAAGGTCAGGCCATGTTAGTTGGAGACATAGAGGAGGCATCACCAAACTGAGTTCTGGTCTGGAAGGTTTTTCAGACAGAGGGTAGGAGGTAAGGGAGGGAGGGATGGAGGGAGGGAGAGACAGGGGGAGGAAGAAGAAGGGGTGGCTTTGCAAGCAACAAAATGAACAGGAGTGTTGCTGCTGGGTGATTTGGAAATAGCCATGCAAGCCATGCTTGATAACTTTATTATTTATAATGCAAACTGATGAAAAATGGAAGGGAAATGAGATATTCTGTGAGATTTCATCCAATACTGAATAGATCGTGGGGACTCTGGTTACAAAATAAGTTATGGGTGACTTTGGGGACATGAGGTTCCTCCGGTTAAACTGCTGCTCCTCTACTTCTGAAAAGGCAGTGTGGCTGGTGTAGAAGTCTTGAAGGGGCCTTCTGTAGGAGTCCTTGTAGATGACATGGTTTGCAATAGGCACTGTAGGGTGTGAACTGTGCTCAGATGGGAACTTTGATCCAGCAAATGAAGCAGCAAAACAAACATCAAAAGCAGAAGCATTCCGAACTGTATTCTGAAAGGGCTTTGTGTGTATATGGTGTGCATGTATGCTTTGGTGTATATGCCTGTGAATGCACTGAATTACACACACAGACACACACATAGGCACACAGACACACAGACACACACACAGACACACAGACACACACACAGACACACAGACACACACACAGACAGACACAGACACAGACACAGACACTACAACAGTTTGTGAACTGAACTGGAAACCCTGAGAAAAGCCACTGTTGATGGTCTTGGTGCCTTTCTCTCTGCGTGGTGCTGAATATCTTATATGAAAACTCTACTTTCAATATTGAGATAATTTTAGATAATGAACACTGAACCCTGAATATCTGCATTTAACATGATATGTACCAGAGGATAGGAGACATCTGAGCTTAATATTCTCTTCATGGTAGTTGAAATTTAGTAGAATTTCATGTGCACACAAAAGAGCTTGTGGGTTGCATCCAATTGCTTTTGTTTTGTCATTTAGACTTCCTTCAGGACACTGGATTGTCAGCCACCTTGAAATCTTAGATGGAAGGATGGACACCCATCTGGTCCTCTTGTTAGCCAAGCTTTTCATGCTAGATCCCAAAGATCTAGCGTCCTTGAGCCTGCTAGTTTCTTGGCACATGCCAGCATGCCCCGTGCTTCAGACCTTTGTAGAGCAACCTCTTTGCTTGGTACAATTATTTTTCTGTTCTCACTTTTTGGACAACATCTTGGGTGTCAACCCAATCCATTCAAGAGATGGCTTGCTTAACCCTCTCAGGCTACCTAAATTCTGTCTCTCCTCCCTTCTTCCTTCTGATGGCATCCTGCTCTCATTTTTTCCATTTTAGTTATCTTTTTTTAACTCTGTTTTCTCTTCCACCAGGCTGTGATGTCAGAGGCAATGTCTGCTTGGTTCACTGTGACTTCCCTAGCACTTAGCAGCACATCTGGTATATGGATGATCAGAAGGTACTTGTTGAATGAATGATTTATTTACTTAGACTGGGTTACTTGATTGAGGGCTATTTTCTTCGAGAGATAGAAAGGACTTAGTGACTTTAGAAGAAAGATTTTAGCAAGTTTTATCTCACCCCCGAAGTCCCCAGATCCACACTAACTGATAGCACTTGAGTTATTTTTATTCTGTTCCATGAATAACCCAGGGCTTATTTATGCTTCTGTCATTGGCTTTTGATTTGTGTCCAGCTTCATTTTAGAACAAATACTGCAGCTATGAGCATTCACATACAGTCTTGTGTGCATTTGCAATGGTTACCCTGAAGCCAGGGAATAGAAAGGCTGGGTGAAAAGATGTGAGTGTCCTTACATTTATGAGGCATTGTCAGTTTCTTTCCCAGAGTGGCTACTCTAGTTGTCACTCCCAGAAGCCTCACACGAGCCTTCCCATTGCTCTACTTCCTTGGCAACATTTGATTTTATCAGATTTCTTAACATCTGCTAATCTTGTGGGTGCAAAACAGTGGTTTCAATTTCACAAGTCTAATCTGTTTAGACCAGAGGTTGTAAACCAGCTGTGCATGCTAGAGCAGACCTGCTGTCTAGATGCCAAACACAGATGTGTATTGTTTGACCTGAAGGATGACTTTGTTTTTTGAGCTGAAAAAATTGAGTTAGTGGCCAACATTTAAAGATAGGAAGATTTAGAGTTTGTATTCCTATAATTTCTTGGGGGAAGCAATGTCACAATAAAAGGCTCTTACTTACACATGACAACTGCTGTATGTAACTAAGAGGCCTTTAACCTGTACCAGTTGGGAAGGGCATGCATTTGGAATCAGCTCCAGTCCCTCAACCAAGTTATGCCTTTTGCTTATTTCAGCATCTCGACTCTGACAGGCTTTTTAATCATCTGTCTTGCTTTGAGTATTTATGAAACAGAGAAAAAACACAGGAATGGCCCAGTGGCAGATAAATATCTAGCCTAGCCAGGTATGGACATGGGATCCTAGATAAATGCCAGAACTGTCATTGAACTCAGTCACTTGAGCCTAAAACATGCCCCTAGTCCTTCCTCAGCCATGACTTCCCCTAACTTTTGATGTCTGTAGTGCAGAAACTTCACCACTGTTGTTCTGAGAATGTGGGTATGAGTTCCATCTTTCTTTTTTTATGACAGTACCTTGGTCTTTGATACTGCACATTTACATGTCTGGCTTTTAGCTGTTCATGTTTTTGTTTTGTCATTTTGTTTTTTTGTCTTTCATAATCCCGGTTGGTGGTGTGGTGGTTTGAATAGTTTTGGCCTCCAAAGATTCATGTGTTTGAATGCTTGGATATAAGGAATGGCATTATTAGGAGGTGTGGCCTTATTGGAGTAAGTGTGGCCTTGTTGGAGGAAGGGCAGCACTGGGTAGGCAGGATACAGATGTTCAGCGAGTCATGGATCCAGGGTTCTTTTATACTTGGATGGGCAAGGTGAGACTTAGATGAAGCGTGAAGGAAGAGGAGAAACTGATCAGCGAAGAAGGGAATGGACAGGGATATTTTGCATCTCCACACAGAAGAGTCAGCACATGTTAATGCTTCCAGTGGGTGGGGCCAACTCATGGTCTTGGAAGCAGAGGCGGAGAAGGCGGAACTAAGAATGAAAATATGCAGGAAAAGATATAGGAATGGTCTAAGTCCCCAAAAGACAAGTATTTTTCTGCTGAAATACAGATGCAGGTAATTGAGCTAGTAGTTGTTGAGCCAAATGAATGTGCCCAACAGTGTAGGTGCAGATGACTATTCTAGGAATGTAGCAGCTCACAGAGAAGATGCCTCATGGGCAGGTTGTCTTTTAACAAGGGGAGAGTGACAGTTGAATATCCCAGAGAGCCAGAAATACCAAACTATAAAGCTGGAGCAACCATAGGATGAATCCAGTAAGCCTGGAGACTTAATAAAAATGGATGGCTCTCCTCCCTTAATCTAGAGAAGGGATGGCCTCTCCCAGGCTTCCACCATCCTTGAAAAGAGAAAAATTGCTACCTGCAGAGGATTAGCTGAAATAGGTCCATAATGAAGTAGCCCTGAGTCATTAGCAGCACTTGGCACTTAACTGAAGGAATCAAGTCTTATTTCCTTGGCTCTCTTCTCACTTGCTCACCCCCAAGGCTTCCCAGCAGACAATCCTAATAAGGGCATTATCCCTGCAACATCCGCGGCACTAAGGATACAGTCCACACTGACTGCCACTCTTTCTTGGCACACAACCAAATTCTAAAAAATCCTTAGGGGTGGCTCCTTTTTCACCCTGTGGGCACTCTTCACCCTGGAGTTTTGTTGCTTCTAGAGTTTATTCTAGTAGGTTCCTGGAAACCATAGCTAGAAGTGTGAGGTTACCTTGTTGCCCTGTGGCTGAGTGTTTTGTTTGCGTGTTTGTTTTCTTATGGTTGTTAATTTATCAGGAATCAAGAGGCAGAACCTCCTGGCATCCTAAAGCTGGCTATGATCTGTGTCTCTTTGTGCCTTCACAGTTTTCAGAGGGGGTGACTCCTACAAAACCATGAGGATGCTAGACCATAAGGCTGTGTACTCTTGCTGACCCACCCAGAACTCTCTGATTGCTTTCTACATTTGTCTGTCTATATTGCCTGCATCTGATTTTTTTTCCCTATGTCTTAGTGCTTCTTGGTACTTAGCCAATAACTAACAGAACGTATTGGCGACATACACAACTCAAGGACAATTCAATGAAAAAAAGATTTTCATCCTTCTTGGCTTGCTCCTGTCATACTGAGTCGATTGGTTGAATCATCAAGAAAGACTGGGAAATATTTTTGAGCCAAATTAAATAAAGATAGACTGGAAGGGGCTATATCAAACTGATTAAGAGCATAAAATTTAGAATCAGTGATCTAGGTTATTAGCTAAGGACATGGGTGAGTTCAGTAATTTCTCCATTTGTAGAACTTGAAATAATAGCTACCCAATCAACTGTAGTTGAATGGAATAAAATAATGCATTGGCACAGGGCTGACCAATAGCCAGGCCACAAACAAGTCTATGGACAGCCAAACTGTCTCCGGATATTGAGGTTTGAATTGGGCAAAAAGAAGTAGACTGCTTTATTGCCGCTTAAATTCAGCTTCAAATGCAAGACCTTTCAGGACTCAAGGAGAGCATAGATACAGACACAAGCCTTGAAGACTATTAAATAAAGGAACAATGGACACTCACAAAGTCACATTGTGTATTGATCTGAATGCAGCTGCTCCTCCTCCACCTGTCTTTCCCCCATATTCATAGGGGAATTTTGTAGACTTTCCATATGATGGGATCTTAGTTAGGAAGCTGTCTGTCTTCACTACCACCCATTGAACCCTTGAGCTTCTCTTGTGTGGATGTGAGACTTCATCTGATAGACCATTGTATCTTCCAGCTGGAATTTAATAGAATTGTTTGTTATTTGTTTATCATTTTATTTCCTTAGTTTAGTTTCTGTGCGATGTATGTGTGTATATGTGTGTGAATTCAAATATATGCGTCCATGTACACACATGCAGAGGTCAGAGGAGGCTGTCAGATAACCTCATCTACCACTTCTTTATTATTCCCCCGAGGAAGGCTCTTCCATGAACCTGAAGCTTGTCATTTTGATTGGATAGCCAGAGACCCCATGGTCTGCCTCTCTGCTCCCCAGTGCTGTGGTTACAGGCACATGTAACTGTGCTTAGCCTTTTACATGAGTGCTAGGAATTCAAACTCAGAACTCATGCTTGCACAGAAAGTGCTTTTCCCACTGACCCATGTCCCTACCCCCGCTACTTATTCCTACAATGATCTTTTATTCACGTTAATGTCTAATCCTGTAAAGCTTCCCTTTTAAATTTGGTTTAGTTAAATCAGAAAGCCCTTAATTAAAAATGAGACAAATAATAAGAAATCAGGTTGAATTAGTCAGCTTTCTGTTGTTATAACAAATTATCTGAGAATAGTCACCTTAAAGGGGAGGAAAAAGTCATTTTGGATCATGGCTCAGGGTTATGTATTCATGGTCATTTGTATCTGATGCCTATGGGTCTGTGGTGAGGTACCACATAATGGCAGAAGAGTTTAATGGGAGACACTATTGTTGCCAGTAAATGAACAAAGGAAGGGGGAAGTCCCCATCTGCACTTAGAGAGTATGCCCTCCATAGCATACTTCCTCCTAGTAGGCTCCACCTCCTAAGGTTTTGATCACTTCTGAGTCATGTCAGCAGCTGGGAACAAACCTTCAACAAACAAGCTCTTAAGGACATTTAAGATCCATGCTACCAGCATTAAGAGAATTGTCATGGACTATACAAAGCTGGTTAGAATCTGGGAGCCAATAGTAAGAGGTGACCAGGTTCTGCACACATTGATTTTGCCCATAAATAGCTATGCGACCCTAGAAATTCACTTGTTTGCCTGTGAACCGAATGAGTCCAGTTGAAAGGTTCTGACATATGGTTGGGCAAAGTGTTGCCTTTGACGGTGATGTTCAGGGGCTGATTTAGTTCCTTGGGACCTGCTTCATAGAGAGGTGGGCAATGTTGAGGGTGAACTCATGTGTAGTGCCAGGGACACACCACAGAATGTAATCATTTTCTGGCTGTTACTACTTACAATCTCAGCCCCAAGCTGCCTTCTTTAACACTGAAAATGTCGATTTAAGATACACGAATTTGAATTTGGCTAGTGACTTTCACCAACATGTGGTCATTGCAGACTTCTTTCTTTCTCCCCATTTCCTTTTGTTATGACCTCAGAGAAATAAATGTTTCACCCCTCTTAAAGAAATGCTTTCAGTAAGCCTGCTCTCTATTCTGTTTCTTCTGCCAATAGCTATCACTTACTAAGCTCTTAGCATGCACCAAGGACTCTGCAGAGCCCTTTAAGCATATTGCATTGTTTAATCTGGCAACCATTGGAAGAGGAAAGTATTACTGTTATAACCTTGCTCCACCACAAGACAAGTAAAGTCTGACAAACAGGGTGACTTCTGCAAGGTCACATAGCCTGTGAGGGGTAGAAATGAAATGCAAACACAGATCTCTTAGATTCCAAAGTTTGCAATAAGAAAGTATTTAGTTTATATGATTAGCACCTTTCATGTCTTTCTAAAAATAATACAGCAAAAAGTGAAGGGTACAAGGGACAAAAACTATGAATTTCTTTTTAAAATTTAAATGTATTCCAGATTCTTTGACAGGACAGGGTACAGTTAGGCTATGAAGATGGTAACTGCATTGGTCACACTAATGCATGAAAATGTTCACAGAAAGGGGTGCTTATGTAGACCTGAGCCAGGGCCATCAGACTCTGCCAAAACATTCTTAATACTGTCTGTTTTAGACTCCTTTTTTTTTCTATTTTTCTTTCTTTTTTTTCTATTTATTTATTTGCAAATCGCCTCCTTGATATATGTGTTTCTACAGAGAAATCAAGAAGTCTTGTGGAAGGGTCCCCAATGAAGGAGCTAAAGAAAGGACCCAAGGAGCTGAAGGGGTTTGCAGCCCCATAGGAGGAACAACAATATCAACCAACCAGTACCCCCAGAGCTCCCTGGAACTAAACCACCAACCAAAGAGTACACATGGTGGGACTCGTGGCTCTAGCTGTATATGTAGCATAGGATGGCCTAGTTGGTCATCAATGGGAGTAGAGGCTCTTGGTCTTGTGAAGGTTCTATGCCCCAGTATAGGGGAATACCAGGGCCAGAAAGAGGGAGTGGAAGGTTGGGGAGCAAGGGGAGGGGAGAGAGGTTAGGGGATTTTCGGAGGGGAAACTAGGAAAGGGGATAACATTTGAAATGTAAATAAGGAAAATATCTAATACAAAATTAAAAAAAAAGAAGTCGTGTGGAATGCTAGCTTGCATTAATTCTTAGGGAGTCTAGCTGGGGCTAGATGCGTGGAGCAGGCTATAAACAAAAGATTCCTGGGTTAATCAGGTTGAATTACAAACCTTGAGACTAAGGTTACAATTCAGTGCATAAAATACTTGCACAAACCTGAGGACCTGAATTCAGATCACCAGAAAACTTAAGCTCACCAGGATGGCATATGTCTTACCTTAGTTTGGGGTTTTATTGCTGTGCAGAGACACCATGACCAAGGCAACTTTCATAAAGGAAGACATTTAATTTGGGATGGCTTACAGTGTTAGAGGATTAATCCATTATCATAATGGTGGGAAACATGGGGGCACCCAGGCAGGCACATTGCTAAAGAAGGAGCTGAGCATTCTACATTATGATCCAAAGGCAGCAGAAGGTGACTGTGTCATACTGGCCAGTTTTGAGCATATATGAGACCTCAATGCCTGCCTCCACTCTTCCTCCGACAAGGCCACACTTCCTAGTGACACTTTCTATGAGCCAAGTGTTCAGATGTGTGAGTCTATGGGAGCCAATCTTATTCAAACCACTACATTGAATGAGTGTGCAGAGAGATTTCCCATCTTCTAAGTTCTCAAGCATTTCGAGTAACAGACTGCAGGAAGTGTGGATAGGCACATGTGTATGGAACTTGGCATATGATTTCAGTGACTCACAGGCCACTATCAGGTGAAGTACCCTGCTAAGAAAATCCTTCCAATGTCTTGGCTGATTGACTGGTTGGAATGAGGTTCCAGGGGACTTGAACATGTCTGCATCCCAGGGCTGGAACATTGGACCTTTTCCTGGGGTTGTGGGGAGGCAGATATTCCTTTACAGTTAATGTGAGATGTTCAGGCATAATAACAGGCTTTCACAACTGTTTAAACTTCATAGCTATCTTGTAGACGTTACAAGGCAAATGGCACTGATTTTAACAAGCAGATTTGGGGAAATTCAAGTTCCAGTCTTGCTATTTACTATGGGAATTTGAGCATGTCACTGAGTCTTTTTAGGACCATGTCTCTTCTTTTGTAGTGTGGAGATGATCCTGTGACCACTATGATGAAAAGGCCTGAGTACCCACTGATAAGTGTGGAAGTACAGTGACTTTGGCAGTGTAAGCACTTAGCGCTCTGCCTGCCATACAGACAGCCTTGAACAACTAGAATTAGCAGAGTTGAGGCTCTATCTCAAATAGTCCTTCAACTCCAGGTCTCTCTTGTTTTATAGTTTATGATAAAGTGCAATGCACCCATTTTATTTCATTTTTCTATTGTTTATTCCCTGTAAGTATGTAAGTACAGGCAACTATATATATTTTACTTTATCTTTCATATAAATTAGTATCTTTTCAGCAAAACTAGTGAAATTATCAGGAATTATACTTGACAATAAATTGTAAATCATAATACTATAAAACTTTTTTGCATCTGAATGCGCATGTGTGCAAGGTGGTGAGTGTGCACATGTGTGCATTTATGCGTGTGCAAATGGAGGACACATTGATGCTGAGTGTCCTCCATCACCATATGCCTTATTTTTAGAGACAAGGTCACTCACCAAGAGCTGGCTTGTTTGGCTAGGTGGTCTGGCACGTGAGCCTCAGGGATCCTCTGATCTCAGTCTTTCCCACACACCACGCTGGGCTTTTTATGAGTGGCAGGAATCAGACTTGTGCCGTCACACTTTTGTGACAAGCACTCTATCAACTGAGCCATGTCCCTAGCTCTACAAGTTTTTCTGAAGACATATTCATAAAATCTTTATCCTTTGAGTCACAGGTATCACTATTTCTACCCAAGATAAAACCTGTTAATAATTTGTACAAAATTACGAATGGTTAAGACACTGACATCACTGTCACGATGTCCCTCGACTTCTCTGGGGTCTTCTCCCTTCCCTACCCCTCAAGGTAACTGTCCCTATCCCTTGTCACCTCTCAGATCTCCACTGTGACATTACTTTGTCTTTTCCCTAATCCCCTGCTGACTTCAGTCACCCTCCTTCCTACCCCCAGGTAGCCCATGTCCTCCATTTGGTTTTGAGGCAAATGGGGGAGGGGTGGTTATTTTGTCTCATATGGCTTTTCCTCATCAGACTATGATTGACAGAGATGCAGTGCCATCCCAACGTATGTTCTCACTCTCTCTCTCTCTCTCTCTCTCTCTCTCTCCACTTTCTGGCTGAGATGAGCGAATGGGCAGTTTAGTTTGGGCATTGACCCTGCTGGACTCAAGAGCTGCTGCTCTGAGTCCTCGTACCACATTTCCAGGCAGGTAACATTTTATCTACTTAAACTCAAGGGAGGAGGAGGAAGAGGGCCAGAGCGGGTGGAGATCTTGCTTCAGATTACAGGGCAGGTAAGTAACACAGAGGACTGATAGCCTCTGTCAGAACTTCCTTAGGCCCCAGTGACAAGCAGAGGTTCTGCAAACCCCCAGAGAGCCAGAAACCAGGACCTGGGACTCTCACCAGACAGCTGTGACTAGCTGGCTAGCAATTAGAGGAGCAATCATCAGAAATCAAGTCTCCCTGACTAATGAGGTGCCTGAAATTGAGATGTCATTTATAATCACTTCCCTCCTAGCCGACTGGGATCTAAATTCCAACGCGTTAAGAAATCTTTATTTTATTTTATTTTCCCTTTTTTGGTCAGGGAAATTGAAACACTCAGATGGTTTAATGCATACCTTGTCATCAAGGGGAAAGTTAAAACAAGTTTCTATATTAATTTTTTAATGATCTTTTTTTTTTTTTTTTGGAACTTACAGATCTTGCTGGAACAGATGTGCTACAAGTATGGACAGGTTCCAGTGTCCCGTTAAAAGCTGAGATGCCTCAGAAGCTGTAAAAATAAAATTCTAAACACAATTTCAGCCTGGCAGAGGCTGCGTAACCATTCTGGATTGGACAAAAATATCTAACTGGCTGAAGGACAGAGGTCCAGAGCTTTCCAATTGGTGGAGATTAAATGGAATCATGAGATTGTCATTAGTTGTAATTATAGAAATGATTTCTTCGTGTCTGTCTTTCTCTGCTAAAGCTGTTGCCTGGGCTGCTGCTGATATAGCTTGCCCCTTCGGCTAGAAAGGACTCTGGAAAGTTTACCCAAGCTATCTCAAGACTTACTTAGGTCTTTTGGACAAAAGATAAATTCCTTGTGGGATTATTCATCTCAACTAGTCCCTTTCCCCTCAAGCCATTTGGCTCTTTTGGAGGCTGCAGAAGAGTTGAATTCTGAGCTACAGGTACATTCTAACCTCACTGTTGCTGGAAGAACACCATCTCTGTAAGTAAGGAGCAGAGTCCAGCTATAGCCAGTGAGACCCAGTAGACATCCATTCTTGGGCAGATGGTAAATACAAATCCACTTTTCATGTTCTGGGATTCTCCTATGGCAACCTTTTTACTCTTTTCCAACTATGATGTTTTAGTATGAGACAAAATCACTGCTGGTTGGGCATTCTTTATTTGGAAACCCTAAATACAAAGTACTCCAAAATTGTAGCTTTGAAAATATGAAACTTTTTGAGTACCTACATGATGCTACAAATAGAGTCTTCCACAAATTCAGGATAGGACATGATTAGAGCTGAATTCAATAACACGTAAGTGTGTAGGTACCTAATGAAACCTGATGGTTTGTGTGCTAACCTAAGAAATTTAAAAAGAGGAAAAAATCCACAGTAGATGCATTAAAGTTCAATGTGTCCATAGTTTGTTGCATGTGCAAAGAAATTATTGAAAAAAAATTGTGTGAAGGAATGGAGACAGGAGATGCAAGATTTCATGGTCATCTTTGGCCACATTGTTTGAGGTCATTCTTGGCTGTGTGAGACTCTGTGTCAAATTACATAAAATTTAAAGTTACTTTCTGGCTATATTATTGTGCTTATAAATACATTTTTTAAATTTAGACTTGCCTTACTTTATTTTCTGTTGCTGTGATAAAATACTCAGACAAAAGCAACCTGAAGAAGAAAGGGTTTGTCTGGTTCACCAGGGTACAGCCCATCATGGAACAGAAGTCAAGACACCAGGAGCTTGAAGATGCTGGTCCCAGTATATAGAAGAAAACAGCTATGAGTACATGCATGTGGGAATTCGTATCAGTTTCCCAACTCTTAGATAATCCAGGATTCCATCTAGGGAAAGGTGCTATCTACACTGTGTTTGGGTCTTCCCACCTTCATCCACAGAATCAAGCCAATCCCCCGACAAGCATGCCTGAAGGTTGATCACTTGGGGTTTTGTCCTATTGATAATTGACATAAACCATCACAGATCCCATCACTAAGTTCTCAAACTCTGAAGAATTTCTATCATCTAAGTCCCTGTTCATTCCCAGTACTTCAGATCAGTGCTATTCAACATTGCCAGTATATCTAAAGATGTGTACTGGAGCATACTGGCTTTACTCATATTTCTTGTCAGATCACTTTATTCCATTATTGAATCTCCACTCTTTGGGGATAATACCCACAATTCCATTTGGTAAATGCATTTTTTTTTCCAGAGGCATGTATAAAACCACAAGCGTCATCAGATCTGCATGTGAAAAATTCTAGAAACACTTTGCTCTAAGCAAACTAATGTTCTTTCCCTGATTCTGGTTTCTATGGAGGTCTGGTAACACAGACAACAGGGCTAAAGCATCTTTACAGCTTACCTTGGAGGCCCTCCCCGCCAGAAGGCAAGGTGATCGCTCGAGGCTTTTATTCTGAATAAATGATACTAGGAATAGTCTGTAACAATTACATAGCAATCTCTCCATGCCAATCAATCAACCCACAACCCTCTATTGCATGCAAATTGAGTTGCTAGGCTGTTTAAACCACTGGAAAACGAAAACGGAAATTGTGACTGACCACAGAGTTCTCCTATGATGCTTCTATTAATAAGGAAAGCTTGAGTGTTGAGTGCTGTGTGGGCTGATAAAGGAACTAGACTTACTTGGGTATTCTGGGAATTAGAGAAGAGAAATGGAAATTTGAGAAGGGAGATAGATCAGGCCTGGGATTCTCCAGTGTAGTCTAGGCCAGTAGATAAGTCACAGACTATCCTCTACAGTTGCTGAGCCGAAACTCTGGGAATACAGCCCAGGGAGGCCAAGTTAACAAATCCACCATTGATTTTGATCTGGGCTAAAGTTAGAGAACTTAATCTTAGCGCAAGAGAGCTTCCTGATAGCAAAATGAGCTGCCCTTGCCAGCATGTATTATATGATTATATGCAAATAAGACTGCTCGAAGAGGAACCAATAGGACTGAACATGTGTGTCAGCATTTCCTGTGCTGCTTAGCTCAGTCACTATAACAAAATTCCTGAGAAGGTTAACTTACAGAGAATAAATGGTAGCTTAACAAGTCCCAGTCCAGGACCAGATGGGCCATTACGGTTAGTCCTCTTAGGAGGGAGGTACCGGATGACATGGAGGGATTTCACAGTCGCACAAAATGGCATTATCACCAGGCAGGCATTAAGCAAGCCACAGCAAAAAGGAGAGAAAAGGAAAGAGAGGCTTTGGTGCCCCTATCCCATTTAGTGGCATATACTTAGATTACTCAGAGTCTCCCAAAAGTCTCTTCTAGAACTTTCAGCACCTCCTCAGGAGCTAGTGATACCCTGAGGACCAAGTCTTTAGTGCACAGGTCTTTAGGGATGTAAAACCTAAACTATAGCTCTAAGCTTATTTAACCATGAAATACTTTTATCATTGTGAGCCACAGATGGGACAGCAATGGGAGTCTGTAAAATAGTACGCGATTGTATTAAATCGATTGCAGGAGACACTTCCAAATGAAGTGATTCCCGCCAGAGGTTGTGAAGAATAGCTTCCATATTTTATAATACTCACATGAAACAAATTAGAGTAATAAGATCATTTTAATTTATTAATGAACTAATGTGAATATTAGGAACATAAATATCCTCCCCTCCCCCAACATATCAAGGATGAGAAAAAAATCAATTGCTGTAGTTTTCCTTCTGGTCCTGGCTGGTGTGATCTAGAAAAGGAGCAGAAGGGAAGCAGGAGGGGAAATGGGCAACAGCTAAAACATTTAAGTCTCCCCATCCTTCCCACTCTTCTTTCTCCTCATTAGTTGTTTGGTTTTTGTTCAAGGCTCTAGCCTTGCCCCCAGACCCTCCAGGGTGTGCATATTGTGTGTCCCTATGTCTTTCCCCACCCTACCCTTCTCAGTCTTTTCCTATATTGTCTCTCTCAGGAAGCTTTCCTGGTCCCTCATCCCTCATTATGCTCTCTTCCCCAAGAGAAAAATACACCTCATATGCCTATCCAGATGGAACAGCAGCTGCTAATGAGTTACTGGCTTGCTTCTTAGGTACCCATTTGCCTTTTTCTCAGGAGCCTTCTAAAGTGTGTGTGTGTGTGTGTGTGTGTTTAGAAGTCAGCCGTGAAGAAACTTCCTCAGTTAAATCCAATATTTTTCATAATATACTATTACCCAGCGTGCTTTACTCTACAGTTTCATGTGCCTCTGGAAATAACCTTGATGAAGAGATGCAAGCAGACTGGGCTTAAGTGATATGGTCTGGGAATGACAGAGGATATTCTCACTGGGCTCCTATTGCTCAACTATATTTCAGCCAGCATTATTTTGGGGATGGGAAATCTAATGATTCCATTAGATTTAGATTTCTAATCGTAGGTAAAGAGAAGAGGAAGAGAGATGATGGAATGACAAGAAGACTAACTGCTTCCCCCCTCCCAAATAAAACTACCAAATATGAATGGAGGCCTGACTGTAGTCACTTATTATCCAATGTGATATCAAATATGGTGGAGATTAGCATGCACTAGAAGCAGTCTGCTGATTTTCTTCGGATAATTTAAAAATAAGTAAAACCCAGAAGACCCATTCTTTCCTGTCATTAATTTGAAGGAAGGCAGATGGTGCCCAATAACCTGATTTGAGTTGTCAATAAAATGCCTTCTCTTTCTGCTAAGCATTCGCCATGAAATCTTAACTGATGGCGTGTCAGGTGGTATAGATTGAACTCTGGGGTACTGGAGAAAGAAAGTGATCAGCTTGTCACCACACACCCCTTGAGAAAGGGAATCTCAGGAGATGTGATAGGCTGACTTTGATCTGTTGAGAGCAAAATGTAGCAGAAAGGGATGAATTGACAGGGAAAGAGACATTTTCCAAGGAGCTCTAGTAAGTTGTTCACTTTTGAGGAGCAACTATGTCTCACCTACTGTCACCTGTCCATCACCCTTGAGTGCTTGGAAGGGAGTTAGTAGATGCTGGATGTCAGTGATGCCAACCCGTTTTGGGTGGAAAGGACAACTGCAGTGAAGAGAAAAGAAATAATTAGCAACAGGGGTAAACATGATTTCCCATCAAGATACAAAGATGGAGACCCAGGGACTGAATTTTGTCATGATTCTGATACTACACCACTGAGGACAGTCCTGTAAGTCAACAAATGAAATATGGTGCCACGCTGCTCTAAGTAAAGACTTAGTTCCTTCACTAGGAACCAGAACCCAAGACTCCAGGCATTCTCTTGCTATTTCCACAAATGTCAACAAACTTGTTCCTTGCTTGTGTGCTTCATGAATGGTTTATTGATTTTTCTAATTCTGTTGATTTTTTAAAATGTCAAAATTAAGTGGCTGAACTGGAAGATCGATAAGGTTCTTTCAGCCCTAAAATTCTATGATATATTCTACAATGCTGAGTAGGGACAGGTATTGTTTTGTTGGTACAGAACATCAGGATCCCCGAGTCAGTGTCTCAGTGGTGGAAATGGGGTTGTCTGGAGGGTGATCAATCCTGGAGAAGAACTCACTGTACACATCCACTGTTGCTCCAGTAATTAGCAATCATTGTGGAACATTCTATTTTCTCATGACCCATCGCCAAATCTTTTTACCTCTTCCTGATTTCCAGCCACAGGAAGATGAACAATTGTGTATTACACTTTGGACAGTGTCAAGGACGAGACCCCACTGCAGGGCTGCCTAAGGAAAACCAATCTTGGGACGTTTGTAGAAACAATTAAGAACAAGACTCTTTGAAGCCACTAAAACACAGGTATGAACTTCAAGTTGTGTATGTGGATGTCATTCTTGATGGGTGTCTTGACCAGAGGATTAAGCCAGCATAGAAGAAACAAAACTAAAAAATGAAGAGCAGTAAATTCTTGGTGACTCTTGCCCAAAGGTAGATTTAGGTTTACCCATAGGCTTTTCTGTCCAGTGAGGCAATACATTTGTTCTTTGACTGTGGTGTTAATTTTTTCAGTTCCATGAGAGATCCCACTGACAAATCCCATGGTCTTCTGGGATCTCTCTGGGAGAGGAAGTGACCCTTATAATGAGCAGGCACAGTGAATGACAGCATCTAGTCAACTGAGCTGGCATAGTGGAAGATAGTTTCTAGTCAACTGGGTTTGGATATGCCTAGTGGGCTAAGGAGAGAAGGCTTTGGAAACATGCTTTGTTATAGCGACAGTACTACTATCCACCATAAGCCTAGTCATGGTGGCTGTATGGAAGAGCAGGGACTTGACATCAGAGTCACTAACAACTCAGACTCTAGAGTTGGCCCCGATCAACTATTATGGACCTGGTAAAGGAGCCTGGACTTTTCTCTCTCAAAAGATTAAAGGTATACTTTAGTTACTTTTTGTAATTGTGATCAAAATGACTGAGAGTGCTAGTTGAAAGGAGAAATCTTTATTTTGCATTATGGTTTCTGGGGGTTCAATCCAGGGTTGTATGTTGAGCAGGTCATTGCAGTAGGAGCAGCCTGACAAAGAGGAGGTTGTTTACCTCATAGTACATGAGGAACAAAGAAAAATAGGCAACCTGGGCCAACTCTCACCTCCAAAGACTTGTCCTCTAACTAGGTCTGAGCGCCTAAAGTTTGCAGAAGTTCCCAAATCACAGCACTAGCTGCAGACCAAGCATCCAACACAATGAGCCTAGAGGGAATATTTCATACTCAAAGCATCACACCAAGGATTATATTAAAGCTAAGACCTGCTGTGGTGGTAACAAGAGCTCTAACTTTGAAATTAGAAACTGCACCTAGTCTCTGTCCCTTACTGCTTTCATAATCTTGGGTTAGTGATGTAACCTCTTCCAGCTTCAGATTTTTAATTCATGCGGGGTTTAAAATACCTCATAGGTTCATGAGAATAAATGAGATAAATCTGCATATAAAGTATCGGACCAAGTTTTTGTACAGTGATGATGCAACTTTTGTTATCATTAAAATCTATAATTGTAAAATAATGAATGGAGGAGACCTTATGAACCTCAAAGGAACAAATACAATGCTGGGACCGTGAGCTTCTCCAGATAAATGACAGAGTGTGAATATACCTGGTGGTCAATATTGGAGGCTCTATGAGCTGGGGCTGGAACTCCGTAGTAGTGTGGTCAAGCATGAACAATGCCCTAGGTTTATTCTCCAGCACTGGGAGTCAATCAGTAAATCAATCAACCAACCTATCAACACGTCAACAAAATAGTTGGTAGGTGTAGAGCCTCACTTCCTGAATCAAGTTCTACCTGAGTCATTGGCTAGCTTATAGCCTCATGCTTCATGCATTAGTTTTCTCCGCTGTAAAATAGGCTTCATATTAATACTTCATGCTTAGCTTTCTATTTGTTTTTTTAATGAATATGATGAGTATGAAGGAAATAAACAATACTTACTAGCTTCATTATATCCATTGTCTTGTTTTCTAATTATGTTAGTGGTTTTCCCTTGGGCTTTATTTCTGCATAGCCTTAATCCTCTGGGATGCTCTCCCATGACAGCCCAACTTTTGTGTGTGTGTGTGTGTGTGTGTGTGTGTGTGTGTGTGTCTGTGTGTGTTTTCATGTAAGGACAAATGTGCGTGTTGGCCAGGTGCATAACGGGTGTATATGGGAACCAGCGGACAACCCTGTTATTCCTCAGGCGTCATCCACACATTATGTTTTGAGACAGGATCTTTCACTGGACTGGATCTCTCCAAGTAAGTTAAGCTGGTTGGCCACCAAGTCTCTTGTCTTTGCTCTCTTAGTGCTAGGATTACAACTGTGTATCACCACACTTGGCTTTAAAAAAAAAAACCTGCCTTCTAGGGGAACCAAACTGAGGTCCTCATGTTTGGGAGGGTAAACACTTCACAACCTGGGCTGTCACCTGGGGCTCACTGCCTTTATTACTAAGCAGATCAATGAGATTCCGTCAGAAGGCCGCCTGCTCCAGGCATTCAGCTTGAGAAGGGATCCAGGAGGCAAAATGGTAGAAAGGTCTACTTTGTGCTAAAGGCACTTGGCTTGGTGCTAACAGCATGCACACTTGTAGAAATGTCTGAAACCTTAAGTTTGCATAGTGTTGGGGCTTCAGTATATCCTTCCTCATGGAGCTCCAGAAAGCCTAGGGGCCCAGTAAATCAAGCAAATGCAAAAGCTGCTATTGTTGGGCTGTAAGTCACACTGGGGATGGAGCACTCTGGCTTTATCTGAAACATCTGCACAGATACTCAAAACTGAAAGACCTCCTCACACAAATTCTTAGGTTGGAAAAAAAAATCAAGTAGGCCACTCAATGAGAAAATAACTACAAAAGCAGCTGCCCGTGCGGCAGTTCATGAGACAAGTTTGAAAGCAGTGGAGGAATCGTTTAGACCCTGCATGAAAATTCAGTCTCATCTTCCTCACTACTAAATTAGGAGCAGATCTTTAATGTTGCTTTTAACCTTTATGTTCTAAGGTTCTTGGGTTCTGGCTCCTATATTGTTCTCCAAAGCTGTTTCTCTTGAGAACTTCAGGTCCCTTCTGCATATCTAACAGTGGGAGCAGCATGGGGGACATCTGCAGTTGAATCCAGGCCATGTTGTTGAGCAGTTGGCAAATCCAACTGATTTTCTTCTCCCTGGGACGGGTGTAGGCTTGCATATTAATTCACAATTATTCATAATGTAGACGGCAAAGGCTTCTCTTTTGTCAACACTTGGACATACAAATGAGGTGATACTGAATGGGGGATGAATATTTCATTTCCACCTTGAATCATAGTGCCAATCATTATAAATGAGGATAGATTAATATCAGAAGTGATTCACACATGGTGAGGTATCTGAGTCTTGTCCCTTCTGCTTTGCTCTTTCTTATCAGCTGTAAGTTGCTATGTAAGCAGTGGAGAACCACAAAGCCTCTCTCTAGTACATTGTTGCAAAGTGATCTCTGGTTCTGAAAACATGGCAGAGCAAGCTTATTGTAGAAAGGACACATTTAAAAAAAAATAAAAATCCAATTTTAAAATACCCCGACAGAAAGAAAAAATTCCAGGTATCAGAAAGCATGAGCAAAATTAAAGCAGGCAGTCATGGAGACATAGGATTGCAACAATCTCTGACCCAGACATAGATCCTACAAGTGGTAGGTTAGGGGCTTAACATCCAGTGGGGGATAAGAAATGCAGTCTCAAGTTCTGCCTTGAGGGAGAAACTATAACTGCTTAGGCATGAAACCTTGAGCCTTGACTGTTTGATGGAATGGCAGCTACAAAAATTCTATATTGGAATTGGAGGGGGGTGGGAATCAAGTAAGCTTGCCACTCACTTTCTAGAAGCCTGGCTCAGAGAGAGAGAGAGAGAGAGAGAGAGAGAGAGAGAGAGAGAGAGAGAGAGAGAGAGAGAGAAAGAGAAAGAGAGAGGAAGGAAAAGACTAGATAGATAGATTTGTGTTTAAGAAGTGGATATCCCAGGTCTGTGCTGCATCTGGGCGTAGGGTGTAAATGCTTACTACCATGGAGCAAACAGCAGCTCCTCAGGCCCATAGAAGGCTGTCAGTGTGATAGAATCAACTATAAAACAGAATCGGGAGGACAAACTGAATGGTACACCAAACTCACCATAGGAAACTAAACAGCAAGAGGGAGAGCAAGTGAGGTGCAGCGAGAGAATAGTTAGTGGTGGAGAACATGAACAATAGAACTCCTTTTAATATGTTAAAGATACTCATCACCCCTAAGATGATAAAATGAGAATCTGTGAACACCCGTGAGCTCCAAAGGAGTAGTGAGATGAAAGAAACACCGATTTGAAAGAAATGGCTAGAACATATTCATCTATCAACTCTCTTAGCCACTTTTTTTATTATTATTGCTATAGCAGAGTACTCACCTGAACCAAGTTAAGGAAGGGTTTCCTTAGCTCACAGTTTGAAAGCATACAGTCCCTCGTGGCAGGGAAGTCTTGGGCAGGAATGGAAAGCAGCTGTTCATGTTTACATCCACAGGCAGGGAGCAGAGCGATGCGTGCTGTGCTCAGCCCCACAGGCAGGGAGCAGAGCAATGCATGCTGTGCTCAGACGGCTTTCTCTCTCTTAGTCAGTCTAGGACCCTGTCTCACAGTGGGATGTCACTCACATTAGGGCCAGTCTTACCATATCAGTTAATGAAATCTAGAAAGCAAATCAGAAACATTTCCAGACAAGCAAGTTAAACCATGCCAACAAGCCCACATTCCTCACAGCTAAGAGATTTTTCTATACCAGATTTTTCAATACCAAAGTAGGATGAGTCTCAGGAAAACCAAAATGGTTGATCACTTTACTTCAGCCGAGCATGGCAAGAAATTTTAATAAAGGAAACATTTATAAGCCTTTCTTCAGGCTTTGAAGCAGACAGCTAGAAACAGTACAGCACTGTGAACCCAACTCTGGAGAGCATTTCTACTCCTGTGCCTGAAGGGACAAGGAGAGGGCGTGTTACAGAACCCAGAGAAATGGGCACCCCTGGCATATACCACTTACCAGGGGCCTTTAGTTGACAGAGATTGGAAGAAGCCTACTAACTTCATTTTCTTCCCACCTTTCCTGTAAGCTCCTGTTGGCCACACTCAGCTAAATGCCAGGGGTTAAGAGAAGCCATCAGCCAGACCCGTCCAATCCATCCTCCCGAGACACAGATGAGGAAGGGGGCAGGCTGAGGAACAAATGGAAAATAAGTAGATCAAACCAGCTGAAGTGTATCATCTGAGTAGCTGTAGATGAAACTTGGAAGGTAAACCAGGCTGTTGAAGAAAATGAGGCTGACAAAGAAAATATGAGGGTGAGGGTTTAGAGAACTGAGTCCCTAAGACACCTCTGTTAGTGATAATGGAATTTTGATGGGTAAAAAAAAATAAACTCTCCAATTCCAGGACCATGAGCTGAATCTTGGAAATGTATGTATTGTTTGGCTGAAGCAGTCTCTTAAACCGGAATCCATCCGCAACATCAGAAAAGTCAAGAGAGTTCACATAAGAAACGTTAGATTTCTCTGTTTCTTCATGGGGCAACAATTGCTTAGGGGAGGCCGTCTAGTTTACAGCCTCACTCCAAGTTGTGTAGCGTCTCATCTGGCCTGTTCCCTCACTTATTTCACCTGTGTGCTTTCTGGGGGAACTAGAATTTGCAGCCCCTGAATGAACTCTTTCAGCTTTAACGACCTGTGGAACTTAACTGGTGCATATGGTTTCGCATATGAGCACAGGCTGTTTGAATCTCCTAGTGCATGTGGATGGTGGCGCTGTCAGGCGGTTATTTTTGTATATCTTTCTTCCTATCACCAACACAGCATACACCAGGCATCCTGAAGCATATGGTTTCCATGTGCATCGCTACTATGTTGATTTTTTTCCCTTTCCCAAAGTTCCCTCAAGAACCCTGTAGAATAAACACAAGCTGTCTTTTGAGAAGTGATTCTAAGGAAAAACCCAGCTGAGGAGAAAAAGAAAGGGGGGGGTCTCCAAAAATCTGCTAAGTGACTGTCCTCTGAGTACAGGTCTCCAGAATTGCTTAGGGCCATGGCTCTCTTCCCCTGTGCATGGTGTACAAGGGACTTGGGCACACTTTCCTTATGGTTCTTGTTGCTGTGACAGAATGCCTAACAGAAATAACTTGAGGGAGGAAGGATTTATTTTGGTCCACAGTTTAGGAGATACTAGATGTTATGGCTGGTTTTGATGGACAACTTGATGGGGTTTGGAATCACCATGGATACAAACCTCTGGGCGTGTCTGAAAGGGAGTTCCTTGACTATGTTCACTCTATGGGAAGACCCACAAGGAATCTGACACCACTCTATGGAGTAGAGTCCAAGACTGGATATAAAGACGTTCGCAGCCAGCACAAGCAATCATAGCTCTGCTTCTTTACTGCGGAAGCAATGTGACCAGCTACCTCACACTTCTGTGTCACGACGTCCCCGCTGTGATAGATAGTATTCTCAAATTGAGGGGGAAAAAAACCCCAAACAACTCTATCTATCTAGAATTTCTTTTGTCCGGTATTTTGTCTGCTGCCATGAAACAGGTTACAAAGTCCATTACAATGGTGGTAGCTTAGTAGCTGGAGTAGGAGTTGACTGTCTTTGCTGCTTGGGGGCTGGGAAGCGTTCAAACTGGAGCCTGGCTATCACTCATAGTCCAAGGAGACCCTGCCTCTTAAAGGTTCCCTGGTTTCTTGAACAGTGCCATTATCCCTGGGCAAAGTGTCCAAATGTACAAGCCTGTGAAAGACTGCACACTCAAACCATTGCAGACAGGAGTCAACCAACCCCTGGGTGGGGCGGCTTTTGCTTTTTAGGTTGTGGCTAGGATGTGGCATAAAGGAGACTTCAGCCTCCCTAGGGGATGGGGACCTTGACCAGAGACAAGTTACCAAGTGATGGGCTCTAGATTTTCCCATCTCCTGATAACAGCTGTGGCAAAGAGATGAGAATAAGAAGGTGACTTTTTCCACATCTAAGGGAAGATAAATCTGAAGTGGAGCTTCGCTTTCAAGACCAGCCCTCCTTGCGAGACATAGGTAAGGTGCTTGCCAAGCCAGGGGACCTTGAGCAGGAATCCCACAAACTTGCCCTCGGGAGACCAGAGAAACCAATGTTCTCTAGCCAACACTCTGGTCTGAGTCTGTTTGCTTGCTGACTCCATGGGTGATTTTCCCTTTAGTTCATCCCTGGAGGCTTGCTTATACTCTGGTAGTTCCTGCTAGAGAAGGTTTCCACTACTATTCCCTGAAAGTGAAGCTCCCTCCTCTTTTTCTAGAATAAAGAGGGATGGGGTATTTAGTGTAAATTGCTACTGTATGTTAATTTTTCCCTGGGCAGGGCTGGAACCTCTAGGAGAGGTAACTGTGTTATGAGTGCTGTAGTCTCGGGAAGCATGGCTTCTGGATGACTCCTCCCTCAGGACACTTCCTGTTCCCCTTTGGGGAAGGTCTTGTGTTGCTCACCGTTCACCGATTACACGGCCTACCACTTCCCTCATTCATTGGCTTTATGAAGGTTCCTCACCTCAACCCCACCAGAGCATACTTCTCCTCCGTGCCATTCTGACCCCATGGGTTCCTGAAGGGAATAGTAACTGTAAATTAGCATATAAACTGGAGTACTTTTGAGAGTTAAAGAGTGCTGTTAATAACTGCTGTTGTTTGGGCTACTATAACAATTACCATAGGCTGGGTGTATTTACAGATGGCAGAGCTTTATCACCCAAGGCTGTGGAAGACAGAACTCTGAAATAAAGACTCTGCCAGATTTGGTGTCTCCTAGCCTGGGGCTAGCTTTGATGTGTGAGTATCTTCTTGCTGTCTTCACACAAGGGACCCATTTCCTCTGCAACTCTTTCATAAAGACATCAATTCCACCCATGAATGTTCTGTACTTAGAACCCATTCACCACCTGGAGATCCTGGGTCCTTGCACCGTGGAACCTGTAGGAGGTGGGGTCTCCTTGGAGGTGGGTTGCTGAGGGCCAGGTCCTATGCATGATAGCCAGGTTGTAGTTTGAGCTCTTCAGGGTTGGGATTTCAAGTATGAATCTGGGGGAGACAAACTTTCATTTTACATGTACACAGTCTTACCCTTTTTTGAGCAAGAGTACGTTTTCTGTGGTGGTTGTGGCTGCTCTTATATTCATCAAAGACCTCAGATTCATCGGCTTTGAACATGAGTTCATACAAGGAGATCTTGAGAGTCTTCCAAGCCTTCAGTCTCAGGCTGGTATTCCATTATTGGTTTGTCTTGATTTGAAGCTTCAAGCTTACTGTGCTAAAAAGCTATGGGTTTCCCTTCCCCTCTACAGATATTATTGTGGTACCATTAAGCAGGCCTGTGACTGTGTGAAGTGATTTATGCAATCGGCTTCTATAAATTATACACACTCAATTGATTACTTCTGTCTTTCTGGAGAAATCTAATGCAGTCCCTCTGTGAATGCCTAAATATGCCTTGAATAGTCAGCCCCTCTACCTCTACCTTCAATTCCTGCCTGCACAGAGCCTCGTGGTCAACCAGAGGTGCTGGCTTAAGCTCTTCTCTGGTCTTCTCTGTTTTCACACAGCCTGGTGCATGCTTGTAGTCTTTTATGGACCCAGGGTGAAGCAGAGGATTTCAGGTCCATTATGGATATTTCATTCCCCCTGGCTTTCCTGTTAACTCTCCTGGTTCATCTATTGGGTTTTCTAACTGGAATCCACTCCCTCACTCAGCTGTAACACTAAGCAGTTGCCTGTACCAACTTTAGAAACATGCTCACCTGAAAGCACTGTATGAACCTTCTTCATTCAAGTCAAATAAATGCACACTGAATTGATGTTCTTTAAACAGGTTACACAGTGACAATTCCATTCTTCCCCCTTTTAGTGGCTGCCAGGGTGCTGGCTTGGGTGCTGGTTTGGTGGCATTAGTTTTCAAGGCTACTGTACATGAAGATGGGGAGGGTGGACGGGAATCCAGCAGAAGAAGATATGACAAATCTCCTTGTCTCAGTGAGATTCTGTTGTCCTCCCGAACACCAGCTCCTCAAGTGCCTGGTGAGCTCCAAGAATTCTAAAAACGTTGCTTTTGATGGTGTGTGTGTGTGTGTGTGTGTGTTTTCTGATTGTTTGCATAAAGGAGAGCAATTCAACTTATTTGACCATTTCTTCTTTTGTTTTAATTTGCATTTCCTTGATGAATAATAACATACATGTATTATTTTGCCAACTGAAGAAATGTCTTCTCTAATTTCCCTTCATTTTATAAAAATATAAACTGTATTTTTGTTTTTGCAAGTTATAAAAATTCTTTATATATTTTATATGCAAATATTCTCTGAGGTATGTTTGGCTAATATTTTCTCTCAGTATGCAGCATGTACTTTGAGTTTTAAATTATGAGGCTGTTTTATGGAGCCCAACTTATCATTTCTTTTCACTTAAATTCACTTTATACCCTTTCTAAAAAAATTATCGTCATCCAAAGATAGAGAACCTTTTTCAAAAATTCATATCAGTTTAGTCTCTTGTTAGATTTTGATCCATTTTGATTTAATTTGTATATGTGATTTGAGGTGGGAGTTAAGGTCCATATATATATATATGTGTGTGTGTGTGTACCATATATATCTATGGAATACACACACACACACATATATGGAATATATACATATATATCTATGGAATATATCTATGGAATATATATATCTACACATATGACTATGTGGAATATAGATATACACACTATATGGATTATGTATAAATATATATATACTATATTTATATATTATATATAAATATATAAATATATTTATATATATATATATATTTATGTATGTATATATATATATGTGTGTGTGTGTGTATATATATATATATATATATATACACACACACACACACACATATATTTCCTCCAGCTCTGTTGTGACTACCAGTAAAGGTGTGCTTTACACCTTGTCAAGCAAATCCTCATCTTTTCATTCTTGTGGATATTTTGCTTTTATCTGTGTGGATATTTACCCAGTGTCTGTCATCTGTATACTCCTAAGCCCACCACAGGGTCCCCAATACCTAAGGTGAAGCTTGGCACTATATTATATTATGTGTCCATATTCATATATACCCATTTATTCTTGCATTACTTTCTAAAAAGTCTTTCTTATCTTCCATTGAATTACTTTCAGACCTTTATAAACAGCTGACTTACTATGAGTCTGTTTCTGAATTCTCTGTTCTGTCCCATTGTTGTATATATCTGTCTTATGCAATTAATGCAGTTATTACACTATTTGATTACTATAGTGTTATAGTAACTTTTCAACAAGTTTTACAACACTGTCTCTTTGTGCATCTGTGTCTGGACATGTGCACATGTTTATAGTGTCTAAGGAGACCAGAAGGTGGCATTGAATTCCCTGGGCTGGAGTTACAGGTAATGGTGAGTTGATTGCTGAGGGTGCAGAGAATCAAAATAGTCACCTACAAGAGCAGCATGTGCTCTTAACCACGATCTCTCTCCAACCCCTGTTGTCATAGTAAACCTTAAAGAAGACAAGGTCATGCATACCTGTCATCCCAGCACCTGGAAAGCTGAGATAGAGGGAGGAGCTTAAGGACAGCTTGGGCTACCTAGTAAGACTCTTAAATACTTAAATACCAAATACATCCAAGGGATGTTATAGCAAGTTTTGAAGTTGTACAGTATAAGTCCCCCAGCTCGGTTCTTTGAATATGGAACTATTTAACTTCATGAGCAACTATCAGCAGTATTCTAAAATAGTTGTATCACTTTGTCCTCTGAATAGCAATCCATTGGAGTTCTGGTTGCTTCTAAATATGTTCCATGTTTGTTCTGTCTGCCATTTTCATTTTAATTAATTAATTTATTTATGGTGGATTGATTTTGTTTCAGTCAGAATTTCTCTGTGTAGCCTGGCTATCCTGTAACTTTCTCTGTAGACCAACTCAGAGATCTACCTGCCTCTGCCTCTGGAATGCTGAGATTAAGGTGTGCACCATCTTCTCTAATTTTTGCCCTTTCTAATGGAAATGCATGTCACTCGAATGTCAGTTTGCTTCTTCTTGATAAGGGACAATCCCAAGGTCTTTCTATTTGCTTTTTGGTTCTTTCTTTCTTTCTTTTTTTTTTTTTAATTCTATGAAGTATTTCTTAAAGCTTTTTAAATATTGTCCTCTGTATTTTAATTGATTTTTTACAAATTTTTAAATATATTCTAGATACAAGCATATGTATTGCACACTTCATGTGTACATACACTTGATATATCTTATATAAAATATTGCCTTCCAACCTAACAGTAGGGGATTTTTATTTCTTAGTTATGCTTTTTAATAAGACAAGTTTTTAATTTCATAAAATCCATTTGATCTTTGAGTTTGGTTTGGCCCTTTTGATTGGATATAAATAGCATGGCCTTGCCAAGCTTTTGAATGGTTTTTTCTTCTGTTTTCTTCTGGCATTATAGTTTCATTTTTATGTCTAGGTGGATGAGTCACCTTGAATCATATTTTTGACTATGCAGAGGTTCATTTCATGTTTTCTTCAGCTGGTTATTGTGTTGTCCAGGTTCAGTTCCTTTCCTTCTTTGAACATTTGTGGTGAACCTTTGAAGTGCCAAAGGCAGAGAAGTGTGATGACGTGTTTGCTGACCTGGGGACAAAGACAGGAGTTGGGAGGGAGGTCATATGGGAAGTGATTGCAGCTGTCCAGATCCAACAATGGCCACAGTGATGGAGGAGGGAGAAGAGAAGAGGAGGTAGCAGTGTTTGTCTGGGTGGAACCTGTTTTTGATGGCTCCTGTGGCCTTCACACATTTTTCCATCTCATGCGCACAGAACAGGACAGAAAACTATGGCGGCTGTTTTCAGGACTGACGAAGATGAGGCAAGCATGTGGGCTTTAGTTTAGACTCTGTGACTACATTTTAAACATGCTTATGAAAACTTGGTTGTATCATGAAAAATTAGACCAAAGGCAGAGTTATAGCTTAGTGGTGAGCTATTTGCCTGCCACAGGCCTAGGAGTTGGAAGGTCCTCGGTTGGATCCTCAGCATCACTCATACATTACAAAAACTCAGCTCCTCTATTGTGTCTCTTCGCTCTAAATTTCTGTTATTCTGAGCTCTTCTTTGAATGGTCTTGGAAAATTGTCACTATACTCTTTATGTCAGTAGCTTCTCTTTATTCTTTACCTTATGTGGGTCCTTGTCATTAGTGGGCTCCATCAATCACTACTTTTCTCTCAAACTCTTATCTTCCTGGGTACCCGTAACTCTTCTCATCCTCCAGTTCTCTATCTCATCAGCTGTCTGCATCTCTGTCTGTATCTACTGTTGCCCCATCTCCTAGATAGTGGCTGTCCCAGGGTCCTTGCCACGGGCATACTCTAATTCTACATTTCTCTTGATCTATCTCACAGATCTCCTCCAATCAATTAAAGACTTTTCTGAATTCTGAGTCTATACAGTTCACCTTTAACTAGTCATCTGTGCCTAGAAAACTTCTAAGTTCAGAGTTTACTCATTTAGCATCTTTCCCCAAATTGTTTCTGACCCTTGAATCCCTGTTTTGATGGCTGTCACTAACCAACTCCGTAAGACCAATGTTTTACAGTCATTCTAGACTTTTCTGCATCATTGATTACCCATACTCAACCTTCAAAACTCTTTCTTTAATGTTTTCCAGACTCTTATGTGTACTAGAACTCTTATGAGACTAAGGATGGAGCTATTGGTAGGATGCTGAGATGAGGATGGAAACAAGAACCACTCTGGGAAGATGATGTTAGATTAGCCTGAATCAGAGCAATGGACAGAGATCCAGAATGTTTGGAAAAATCAAGCTGCTTTAAGAGAATATAAATCATGAAAATTCTTCCAAGTTGTGTGTGTGTGTGTGTGTTTCTATATGCATTTGGTATGTGGTAACATAGTAAGATGAGAGCTAAATAACCCATGACTCTGTTGCATTCTACAGGTATGCAATGTTTCTGACCTTTGAGTAAACTATGTATAACAGATACATACATACTTAACATTATTGGTTGCCTACTTTCCCCCTTTACAAAAACTGTCTTCCATGTAGCCATGTGCTTTAGCAGACTTTAGTTGAGTTACTCTCAACTCCCTAAGGTGACTGATTGGTCCAGGTATCAGCTTAATATATTTGTCAGAAATTGGTTCGTCAGGGAATGACCCAGATCTACTCAACGTTACATTAGGGAAATGTTCTGGGGTATTCCCAATGGAAGCTTCCTCATTTCTATAAGAAACCACTAAAAAAGACTGTAATGTTCAGATGCCACACCTGCAATTGCTGAAGCCATTTAAATTCCAAGTCTGGGGCTGAAGCCACCCTTGGTGGAAGAGTAGAGAGATGGGAGAAGGCAGGATTCTGGATGCCATTGTGGGTTGCTATGCAACCATCTATGTGCTATCCATGGACTTCATTAAATAGGACACTTTACTTGCTTTACTGTTTAAGTCCATTATGCTGGGCTTTCCTGTTACTTACAGCAAACAACACAACGCTCTGATACACTGATGTGAAGTGATGTTACTCCTTTTCCTAAAGCACTATGACTAGGAGATCTAGAGGAAGTGTGACCTCCACATTTCTCTTGCTATCATTTATGTGGTAATTAGGGTTGCTAGTTATTTTAACGTGTGTTGTTGTATATCCTTTTAAGTGATTGTTTTGAATATCCTGAAACTTTATAAAGCAAGAGGGAAGATAATCTCTTCATATTTGTAGCTTTGAACCCATTACATAATCTACACTTCTTTTAAAAAAATATTGATTTATCCCCCTTCCTCCTGCCCACACAGATTCTTTCAAAGATGGCCAAAATGCCATCTCTATTTGGAGATAATAATTAGTATCATCTTCACTGGCTTCCTCTTGAATGTAGAGGGAATTACTGGATGAATGAACAGGAACATGGTGGCCATGTGGCCTGTTGCTCCCAAGTATTACTTGGAGACCAGCCTGGCATGGAAATGACCAGATGTTTGAAGCTGAGCTACTGGTGAGTGAAATAAATAAGTTAGCTGCCATACTTTTCATTTGCATGGATGCTTTCTGCATTGCAAAACTGCTGGTGCCTGGAATCTCACTAGACAATAACTATTCCCTTAACCCCTTCTGAAACTTAGATTTGGAAGGTCCTAGAAGACCAATTAGACCATGTGGGTGAGTGAATGTTAGTGGCCATCTGTCATGAGCATTCCTGTAACCAGGGGCTCATTGAATCACAGCCTTGGCACACAGGTGTTCCTGGTCAGCAACATGACTTGCATGAACAAAGAAATGAATGACTAGAGGCTCTAAGTAAGCACATAGTAGGATTCACTAAGATGTTCTGAAAAGCAGATGAATGGTCCAGCCTTGGGATGCACCAAAAATAAGTTAGATTTGCAATGGGCCTCTTCCCTGGTCTCCCTGTCTCATCTTCATTGATGTTTTTATTCTTTCCTTTTTGTGTGTTCACATGTGCCTACACATATGTAGAAGTGCACATGCATGTGTGTGAAAGCCAGAAGGTGCTGTCATATGTCATTCTTAATAGCTACCCACCTTATTTTTGAGACAAGGTCTCTTGTTGAATCTGGAGTTCACCATTCCAGCTATTTTGGCTTACTAGTGGGTGGGAGGGATCTGCCTATCTCCGTTCCATCAGTGCTGGAGTTATAGGCATATACTGTTACATCTAGATTTCCCCATGTGTTGTGAGGATTCAAACTCAGATCCTCGTTGTATGTGGTGATTTCAGCAGAGCTATCACCTCAGCCCCACTAGCACCATTTCTGAGTTCCCTGGTAACACATATTCATAATGAGGCATTTGCAAAATGAGGATATTTTTATTGTACAAGAAAACATCATCCCTACATTCATGTCCTGCCTCTTCAATCTTAACCCATGTAGGTTTTTCTTTCTCAGTGTGTGATACTTCGTTCAAGCAACATTTCCACCAGCACACTGAATGCTTCCTGTATGCACATCACCCTGCCAGGCACTGGGAATAGAATTGTGGTCTGTGATGGGTGTGACCCTTTATCTCCTTAAACTTTGGTCCTAGAAGAAGTGACATAAAGATACAACATTACACCAGGGATGAACTAATCTTAACTTTGACTAGTTCTACAGAGAATAAGTAGAGTCTTTGGAGATAAATGGGAGAAGTAAGGCATGGGTCAGATGAAAGGACCCTGATGCATCAGAGATAATGGGAAATGATGAGCCAGGAAGAGAAGGGATGTAGAGGCTGTGAGAAGGGGCAGTGTGGACAGGAAATAGGATGATGTCTGGGGTAGGAAACCATTGGTCTGCTATCCTGTTGTGAGTGGAGACAGTGACAAGGTCGGGTAGAGTGGCTTTGTGGAATTTGGAGAGGAAAACAGCTGTAGGATACTACGAGACAATTGTCAGCCGACAGCAATACAGGAGCCCAGCTATACCCTAATCCTCTTGGTAAACAAAGTTTTGCTTAAACTGAGTCACACTCATTTACATAATATCTGTCACTGTCACACTTTGATGGCAGAGTATATAGTTGCCACGGTGATCATATAGCTCACAAACCCTAAGATAGTTGCTGTTTTGCCCTAGACAGAAAAGTGAGCTGACCTTCTGCTACAGGTTCTCTTGGGTCTGCTCTCAAAGTACATCATGGACTCCAGGAGAGGAAAGCAGGAAGGGGCATAGCCAGACTTGCTTTGTAAGGAATTATGGCAGAGTAGCAGAGTCAGATTAGAAAGAATTCTAAGAATTGAACTTATGAGTTTTGAATTAAATTTAGGACCCCTGGAAGAGCAGTCAGTGTTCTTACTAGCTAAGACAAATGGGAGGAGAGGCTGTTGGTCCTGTGGTTGCTTGATGTCCCAGCTAGAGTGGTGAGGCAGGAGTGGGTGGGTTGGTGAGGGAGTACCCTCATAGAGGCAAAGGGGAGGGGGAGTGGGATGGGGGGTTGTGGAGGGGAGATCTGGAAGGAGGATAGCATTTGAAATGTAAACAAATAAAATAACCAATAAAAAATTAAGAATATTAAAAAAAAGAAAAAAGAAAGAAGTCTAGGTGGATAAGGGGGCATTTAGTAGTGTTGGAGTTCATTCAAGAAGTTAGTTCATGAGAGGAAACGATGGATTTGGGATGTCTTTGGGGTTTACACTGCACAGAGTGATAACTGATAGTTCCACTGAAGGAGAACTAGCATATTCCTCTTCCCTTTGAGAACAAGGATGTGAATTCATTCTTACATGGCTCCAATGCCTTCCACAGAACACAATCCTACAAGCCAAACACTTCAATAAAGGCTGTTCCCATTTTGAAGCTCTTTGAACTTTGCTAAATTGCCCTCCCAAATGTTCTGATTTATATATCTACCATGAGGTGCTGCAGCCTTTATGGGTTCAATAGGCACCAAATGGCCCTAAGTGGTTTTCTTTTCCAATATCCATTACCTCCAGATCAAGATGTTAATATTTGAGAGCTCTTCAACACTTGAAGGTATATATTTTGTGATGCCAGCTTGTGTGTGTGTGTGTGTGTGTGTGTGAGTGTGAGTGTGTGTGTGTATAGTGCAAGATTATTCAAAATGTGGCAGATACCTGAGGTAGGAGCCTTTCTGGTTCTATCTTTCCTTTGTGTGATAAAAGATAACTTAAAACCTGAATCACATTTGATCTATTGTATACGGTGGCTGGAGTTCCAGGCCACATCTCTTCTGTCTCCAAAGAGGTTTTTGTTTTCTGTGGTGCATCCATCTCCTGCCACACTTAACAGCTTCCTCTCCAGCCTTGTGGTTTTGGTGGCCACCCAGAAACAGACAAGCATTGGTCACAAGAAGCAGAAACAAGTGTTTAGTACTGAGGAAATCTTCTGTGGTTGCAGTGTGGTGGAGAGAGGGGTCTGTCACAGGACCTCTTGAACTCCAGTTCCCTGTGTTATGATTGTCTGTCTTCTGAAGTCATGTGATTGCTCTGATTTCACTTTCTGTAGACTGTGAGGTTTTAGTAGGTAGTTACTGAGACTAACAACAAAGCCTATATGACAAGCCTAGCCCCTCACAATGAGAAGGTATTAGATAAACAAAAATAACATTTACTAAAAAAATGGGGAGAGGGAGTATCAGATTGGGGGGGTCTTTCTATACGTCAGCTCCCTAAATAGGTCTAGATCCTGAAGTTTCTTAACACACACACACACACACACACACACACACACACACACACATACACACACACACACACACACAGAGAGAGAGAGAGAGAGAGAGAGAGAGAGAGAGAGAGAGAGAGAGAGAGATGCACACAAACTGAAGGCAGCTGCTTATTTGAGATTGAGGAAGGATGCCTTGGAAGGAAATGAATGAAGTTCATTTTCCAGTCTTTGCTTTTGGTGGCCAAATCTCAAATATACATTAAGATAACCCCATCCATTGTACCTGTGGGAGAGAGGCAGTGTCTCCACCCTCACCCCCAGGTCTTTCTTCCAGCTCATGGACCCAAAATTGAGATTTCTATCATGGGTTAGTGCAAAAGGTTATTTCCAAGACCCTAACAACAGTTAATTTCTTGGAGGAAGTCCTGAGCATTAACACTAGCTCTGGAGTCAGGTGACCTGGGAGAACACCTCAGATCTGCTATGCCATAAGCTTATGTCACCCTGTGCTTAGTGCCTCTGTTCCTTTGTCCATGCAATGGAGTAATGATGAACTGAGAGAGGAGAAAGAAGAAACTGCCTGAGACATAGCAAACAGTCATAATTAGGTATTATTAGTAGCTGCTACTACCCACTGAGAAGGGGTAGAGGGACTAGTGTGTGCCTGTGCACGTGTTTCATCAGGGATACTTTTGAGATTCTATTTCCCTAGCATAAAGCATCATAAGGTCATAGTCTTGTTTTCTTTTGTAAAATACATGAATCTAGCAGATGATATTACAAATCAAAACTACAATCTGGTTTTGAGTAGCATGGCTGCATCAAGATGACCTGGAGGAACAGGGTCTATGAGCAGCCAGGGAGATAGTTCAGTTGCCTAGGTGTTTGCATTATGCACATAAGGACCTGAGTCTGATCCCCAAACTCAAGCCTTACAAAAATACAAGGTATGTGTAGCAACCATTTGTAATCCCAGCTCTGGGAAGGCAGAGCAAAGCAGAACCCTGTCATCTGTTGGCAGCAGGTGTAGCCTACTTGGCAAACTCCAAGCCAGTAAAAGACCCTGATCCAACAAAACAAATGGGAGGCTAGCAAGATGGGTCATTGGGCCGGTGGGTCAGTGGGCAAGAGCACTTGCTGCCAAGCCTGAAGACTTGAGTTTGATACCCAAAATTCAAATGGGGAAATAAAAGAACCACTTCCCTCAAGTTGTCTTCTGACCTACATACATACACCATGGTGCATGTGTGCACTTGGTTGAATGTGTACAGCACACATGCACACATGCACACACATGCACACAACACTAGAAGACCAGGAACAAGATTAAAACTGGAGATGTATCTCAGTATTGGGTGCTTGCCAAGTATGTACAAGGCTCTGAATTCAACTCAGAAAGATAGAGAGAGAGAAAGAGAGAGACTAGGATAGACTACACATTTTCTCAAACATTTCTTCCTCCCTCAAAAATGGGGTGGTGGGAAACCTTGGTGTCTACTAGTGTTCTTTCACCAAGGCTATCTACTTTGGGGACCTCAAGCCCTCTCTATAAGAGGACAAATAGGGTTGGGGCTTGGAAAGCCACACAAGGTCACACTGCAAGTTGAGAGGCTATGAGGATGTTTCACGGTGGCCCCTGTGGTGATGACTTGGCATTTCTAGATTTGAAATCATCTCGGAAACAACACAGGCAACTTCTTTGGATGATGGGTGCTGATGAACAGTACAGCCAAGTCCATGTCTGGCTAACTGCCTGGTGACATGGAGAAAATGCCACAGCTGCTGTGTCTTGGGTACATTTCCATCTGCCAATTGTTCTCCGAGTTCCCAATGAAAGTGAGTCAACACTCTGACAAAACCATTCATTTACCATCCTAATATAGATCTTAATGCAAAGGACTTTTTTGACATAATGCTTCACGTCCTCCCATCATCTATCTATAAGGATGATATCAAAACCAGAGACCTGAAACAGAAGTCCCAGCTCTCCAGCTGCAGATGTCTTGCCTGGGACACCCAAAAGTTGTCTGTATTATTTAATGTGGAGTTCATGTATGCCTGCTCTGCATCCAACATGGGCTCAGAACAGAAAGGAAGATTCCAGAAACAGAAGAACAATCCAGGTGAACTAAAGTCCATTTTGAAAAAAGAAAAAAAAAAAAAGAAAAGAAAAAAGACTAAGAAGATTTTCAGGATTCAAATCTAAGCTTCAAATCTAAAAACAGACATGATAGTTATGCTCCAGGTATAACAATAAGTCATAATTAGCCAATGTTGAACCATTATTCCCAAGAAAAACACAGTGGCGTTCCTGATACAAACTTTCATGAGCTGAACAGTGCATAACTTAGGTCCGAAGAGTTTCTATCTAAAGACAAGTTACAAGTTGATTCATATGCATTATGGACTTATTACCGTCAAACTTAAAAGCAACAGCTCTCTGAGTCATGCCTAAATGAAGCCTCTCCGACTCACATCACAGCCTTCTTCGTTTTCCACCATTAGGCTCTCTCCAGCGTGCACAAGGGCCATTTGAAACAGGGACATCACCCACAAAAAGGACACAAATGAGAAAAACATGTGGCAGTAATAGGCTGCTGAAGGGACATGTTCACAGTCTGGGAGCTGATGAGACCTGTTCATGGCATGAGTGCTGGGCAAAAAAAAAAAAAAAAAGAAAAAGTCTAAGTGTCCTCTGATTGTCACACCTCTGGCAGGAATGTCCATACTGGCCAACTCTACTTGTCTTAGAGTGGCTGTAAAGGTGCCGTGAGTATTGATCCTTCAGTAATAAAGTTGAGCAGGTAGGGAAATGCACAGACCCAGAATCCACCCATGATGAGGACGTGCAGTGTTCTCCTTCCCCAGTGTGCTCTTGCTCCCTTTCATTCGTTGTCATTGACAGCAGCCTGTTAGGTTGCCTCCAGGAATCTCCTGGCCTTCCTTCTAGGGAAATGACATTGGTAATGGAAATTCCCATTCGAGGTGCTAGACTTATTTTTTTTAATATAATGTGGCTTAAGGTGCTAGAATATCAGTTTTAAGGCTGAGTTACAAAAGATCTCTCTCCCATCGCTCTCCCCCTCTCCGCCCTCCTCCTCCCCTTGTCCCCTCATCTTGCTCCCTTTTTTGCTCTATGGGAAACCAGTTAACACGGTTTGAGCTTCTCTATGGAAACACTAACAAAGCAATACATTAAGAGAGGTGATGGGAAAATGAGACCATCCACATTACAGCTACAAACAATTCTGCCAACAGCCTCTTGAGTGAGCAGACCCACCTTCAGGCAAGACTTCAGGTAAAGTTGCCTCCCAGGTCCATTTTCCCATTATGATATTGTAAGAAGCCTTAGACCCAGAGGCAGAAAACCAAACCAACACACAGATTCTTACCCCAAACAAAATGTAAAACAACGAATGAGCGATGTCTTAAGACGCTAAATTTTGGGGTGCTTTGTTATAGTGTAAAGGATAGTCACTTCCCCATTCACTATATATGCGTGTTGTATGGCTTCATGAGTGAGGCTCCAATATGTTTTATTGTCTTTAATCTTCATATTGACCTGATAAATTGCTGTTATTATTCCCATTGTATGGATCATGCAACCATCTGCTAAAGTTTTGGTAACTTGAAGAAAGTAACACAGCTGGAAGTAGATTCTGACCTCAAGTCTATTCAACTCTGAGAACTCAAGCCTTGTTAGATTTGCATAATACCATGGGCCTGAGAGGGGAATAATGACTTCCTGGTCTGAGACCACTGCCTCAGATATTGCCTCAACCGGCCCATAGGCAACAACAACAACAACAACAAAAAGTTGAGATGAAACTAACAGTTACCAGAGACTACCACAGCAGTCTTCAGCATCTGTCACTGTGCCTTCCTAGTTAGCATTTGCAGGAGAAGCCATGGGAGCTAAGGATTATGCCATGTCACTTCTCACAAAGTCATCCAATCTGGAATTGGATTTTATCTGTGAGCTTGGTCTGCCAGACCAAACGGTAGGGGCTGAGGGGCTTACACAACAGAAAGTTACTTTCATGTCATTTCTGGAAAGTGTGAGGTCAGGGTGCCAGCACAGACATGGGATGAGCCCCTTCTCTTCCAGGTTTGGAGTTGGATGTATTCACACGGCATGCTTATATGACAGAGGTGGTGGAGGAGGAGACTGTGTTCTGCAGTGTCTTCTTCCTCTTCTTATGAGGGTGCCAGTTTCATCAGAGAACGGTGAGATAATTAAGACCTTATTTAAACTTAGGCATTCTTCTAAAAGTCTATGCACTGCATCAGAGGTCAGGGCTTTGTGGAGATGGGAATGAGAAATGTCCCTCAGAGGCCCCTGTATCTGAACACCTGCTCCCCACTTGGTGGTGCTGTCTGAGGGATGTCATGGAATTTTGGGGTGATGTTGTCTTGCTGGAGGAAGTTATGTCATGGTGATGAGCTGTGAGAGTTCGTAACTTGGCCCTAACCTCAGTTTACTCTCTCAGCTTTGTGTTTGCCATTAGATACAATCACTCAGCCCCCTGCTCCTGCCACCCTGCCTGCTGCCGTGCCTGCTGTCATGTCTGCCACTTTCTGCCATGCCTCATCCACTCCCACCCACCATGATGAACTCTTGTCACTCTGAAACCATAAATCAAAATAAACTCTTTCTTTCATAAGTTGTTTTTGGTTATGGCTTTTACAGCAGCAATAGTAAAGTAACGGATACAGGCTTCTGCATGGGAACTGGGGACCGGCGTCAAAATTCAGTTCATAATAGAAGCCAACACTTCCCTTTTGCCACTGTGCAAGGTTGTGTAGATATTAAGAATGCCACTCTCAGGGGATTAGTCTGATACAAAATGCTAAAGTGGTTAAATTGATATCTAGGAGTCCTATCAATTCCTTTTGTCTCTCCCTCCTTACATCCCTAACAGACACATTAAGATCAACAGCCCCTGCATTGCAGGCCTGAGTGTAGTGTGTATATGACATTTGTAAATGGCCTAAACCAATCCAAGCTCCCCACTTCACAAAAGCCTAAAAAACTAAAATGATCTGCCCACAGTCACAGGCAGGGCTGGTAAGTGGTAGAGCCAGGACTGGGACTAAGAGGCTTCCATACCCCAGGCCAGGTAAATCCTTGTCAAAGCCTGGGTCTGTGGGGGTTGTGGTGAAAGGTGTTGTCTTAGTTATCTTTGTGTTATCGTTACATAACACCTAGGATGATCAACTTCTAAAGCAAAAAGGGTTATTCTGGCTTGTGATGCTGGAGTTCCGGGCCAAGATTGAGCAACACATTGCTTTGGTCCTCTTGACCAAAGCTGGAGCAGAACAAACTACTTACCTCAGAATCTAGGAAAGAAAGTGAGAAGGGACAGGTTGGTATCCCTTAATCTACTTCAAAGGGACATTCCCAGGAGCCTGAGGGTCTCCCACAAGATCGTAAGGGTTCTGGTAACTTTCACTAGTTTTGCCATGGGGACTAAGGTCTTTGTTGGGCACAAGATTAAAACAGCGCAGGTATCGTGTAAGTGTGTGGGCATGCATGTATCCATGTGTGCATGTTTATGTTAGCCATGCATGACAACATAGGCAGTGTCCCCATCTTCTATTTATTCTATTTCTTCTCTTGATGTTCCCTTCAGGATAAAATGAAACTCCTTTGCAGCTCCCTGGGGACGAAATTGTCCAACTTGTTCTAGAAAGAACAAACTGGCAAATATTTGAGAGTCTGTAGGCCAGATGGTCTGGGTCACAATTATCCAGAGTTATCAATCTCATTTAAAAGTAGACATACACAAAGTATAAACAAAGGGTGTGGCTCTCCCTGCTAGTAGGGTTTTATTTACAAACAGATGTCGGGCTGGATTTGACTGAAGGGCTATGGTTTGTAGCAGCCTGGAAGCAGGGTGTGCCCTTTGACCTTAACACCCTCAGGTTAACTTCTTCTGCCCTTTCTTATCTCCTGCTAGCAAGTTCTCAGGCTCAAAGACCAGGAGTCAGGCCAGGTTCTGTCAGTGCTCCATTCTCTAATCTCTGGCCCTCAATGTCAGCACTATTGCCAACCTGTCATTATCTCATTCCCATGTCAATTACTGTACTAAATGCCCTAAAGTCCTGTCATGCTCCGTCCCTTCAACAGCACGTAACATGGGATTACTGGTCACCTGGCATGAGCTGATTCAGGCTTAACAAGCTAAGTAACTTAGCCAAGGTCACTCCTCAGTGACAGCTTTGGATCTCATTCTCCCAGTTCATAATGTCCAAGTTCTTTATACATTCTCTCACCCCCACGTAGATGGCTTTAAACTAACACAATGACTCCCCCCAAAAATTCAATAAAAACAACACAATGAAAAAGAAAAACAAGTTAAACTTCTCAATCCCAACTGCAGGCATAGTTGTCTAGAGTCTCAGTCAACAGAGTGGGCTCAGAGCCACATTGCTAGGTTTTTTTCTTTGACGTTCTAGTGCCACAGTCCCTGGAGAATCAGCCTAGGAGCCAGACCATCCTGGATAATTGTGGTCCAAGTGGGCTGGCCTCAGTGGGCCACGCTGCAGCTTCTGAAGCCCCATGCAGACCTGTGTGAGCAGACATGGCAGGACAGGTGCTTGGCAAAGCCACCTCCAGATCTTGGAGTCCTGCTGAGTGACTCAGAAACACCCAGGCTCTAGCTGATTCTATGCTGATAACGACCACATTCCTCTTCTTAGAAAGCAAGCCTACTTTACCTGAAGTCCAGCCCCAGCAGGAGAGGACCTCTCATTTCTTTTCTTGTCTGTCTTTCCCAACCCCTGGCATGCCTATGCATACTGAGTGCATTTTATCAGAGCTCTTTAATATCTTCATGTGAGCATTTTGAAGCTCTACATGAGCACTTTCAATCGTTCTTCCTACTACGGATAAGTAAAGGCTGGCTCTACTGGCCACACGGATATGGAGGTTAATGCAGACTTTTGTACCAATTATTCTTTTCAGCCCAATGGTTTAGCCACTCCTGTCTCTGCCCCTAAGCAGCAGCTTTTGAATCAGAGCGTGGGAGGCAATGAGGACTCTATTTTAGAAGGTGATCGTATCCTTTCAGGTTGACAGCTTGCTTGCTTTTTGGTCAGTCCCCAGTTGCCTGCCCCAGACCCATTCTTTCTACAAATGCCCCATTCTCCTCGTGAATGAGAAATGAGTGCTATTGCAGGCTTACAGGTGCAATGCATCATGCGGAGAGTGGAGCGGCCTCCTCCACTTCGATTCCGCGGACCTGCTCAGAATGCTCAATCTCAGTCACTGGCTCTCTCCAGCCCAAATTTCCATCAGCTGAATATTGTTTACGGGGAGTGGGGGTGGGGCAAGAAAATGAGTAAGGCCACGGAGTTTCCTGGGGATACTTGTCCTAATAAAATATTTCAAGGTCCAGTGTTTCAAATCTCATTACAGTTTTGCTATAAGAAGCAATTGTGTGTGTGTGTGTGTGTAAAATAAATTCGTTTACCTTCTAATGTGTTAGCACAGCTGAAAACACAGCTCAGGGAAAGAATGAAAATAAAGATCAGAAAACCCCACCGGTGACATAGAATAACCCGTGGCTGAGGAGATGTCAAATAATGACTTTAAGACATGGACAAATTTCCATACTTAGCACTCAGACCAACTCTTAAGTTGGGTTTGATTCTTGTCTCTGCCACTTAGCCCCTGCCTTCAGGAACATCCATATCTTTTCTAAATCTCAGCCTCCTGGCCTAAAAAAATAGAGTTAGAGCATGCCCCTCAGTGGGTTACCTATTGTAATATAGAACCTGCAAAAGCAGAATATTGGCTTAAAAAAAAGAGGAGAAGGCATGGACTGATGAGCACTGACCTAATGGTATGAAGGAGAAGTAAATAGGTTTAGTACCAAGAGCACATGGAATTCTGGGGAGCTGCTTTCATCTTAGCTGCTGGTAGAAGCTGAGACAGACGTAGGTGTATGGGCTGGGTTCATTTATTTCTGCTATAAAGGGTCTTCTACCCTGGGATCTATGGATGGATTTAAAGGTGTTTCCAGAATTCCTGACTTTTATGCAAAATTACGTATGTATGTGCAGGGGAGTCCAAAAGTTGCATTGCTCCCTCTAAGCCAAGGAATTGTGCACCAAACAGGGTTCGGATTTCATGGCTCACTGATTTCCAAGACAGTGGCCAGAGAGGGCAATGCCAACTTCTTCTTGTTGCCCTCATGTATGAGGAGCACTTTCTTGTACCTTTTTAAATAATTAGGTACTTTATTTACATTTCAAATGTTATTCCTTTTGCCAGTTTTTCCTCCGAAAATCCCCTATCCTCTCACCTCTTCCCCTGCTCACCAACCTATCCACTCCTGCTTCCTGGCCCTGGCATTCCCCTATACTGGGGCATAGAGCCTTCACAGGACCAAGGGCCTCTCCTCTCATTGTGACTAAGGAGGATCCAGCAATACCTCTCCTGTGCATATACCCAGAAGATGCTCCAACATGTAAGAAGGACACATGCTCCACTATGTTCAGAGCAGCCTTATTTATAATAGCCAGAAGCTGGAAAGAACCCAGATGTCCCTCAACAGAAGAATGGATACAGAAAATGTGGTACATTTACACAATGGAGTACTATGCAGCTATTAAAAACAATGAATTTATTAAATTCTCAGGCAAACGGATAGATCTGGAGGATATCATCCTGAGTGAGGTAACCTAATCATAAAAGAACTCACATGATATGCACTCACTGATAAGTGGATATTAGCCCAGAAGCTTGAATACTTTGGAATACCCAAGATACAATTTGCAAAACACATGAAACTCAAGAAGAAGGAAGACCAAAGTGTGGGTACTTTCTTATACCTTCTAAGTGGTTTTGCCGATGCCAGAGTCTCCTGGACTACGAGGCTGACCTCAGCTTATGGCTGTCAGTCCTTGATCTGGAAGGAAGTGTGATATTTCAGCTGCTACTTGGCCTGCTCACTAACTGCTCTCAGATATTACCTGGCCACAAAGGAAGACCAGGAGCACTCACACTAGGAACCAGGTGTTAGGTTTACAGAGGATTCTTCTCGATATGCTCTGTTTAATTATGTTTCCCCCATGCATTCCTTTCTTCTCCAAACTATACCATAGAGCTAATCTCAAGCTAGGGAAGGATGGAGTAGAAAACAAAGCCCACAGAGAGTCAGTAAGACACATGACTAGAGGTGACAAATTCTAGCAGCAGAGATTTCGGTAGCAAAAATCCTGGCTCTCCTTCCACCAGGCTAAGCTTGACATATGTGTCTGGCTGTGAGGGGTTGATCAGAGATGATGACTGGAAAATCTTTCCCTTATGAACACGTCAGATATCTCAAGTTTGCTTTCTTATCAGCCAAACAAACAGGGATGAATGGAAAGTAAATGTTAAACTGCATAAAGAGACAAGATGATTAAATATAGATGAGTGGCCATGGGTTCTACACTGCCCACCTTCTTCATAGGTTTAGGAGACAGATTTTGGCTCCTTTGGGTCTTCTGACCTTGGAGTAGAGAGGAAGTTGAGTCGTGTTCAGCATAGAGAGTGAGAATGTGCATGTCCATGGAGACACACAGCTTCATTTGTGGGAGGCTCATTGTTTAGATTGGGAGGTCTAAGGTCTTCAGTGAGTCACATTCACTCCCTAACATGTATTGTAATGAGCAAAAACCCAAGAGAGACTGTTTTTCCAAATGACTCATATTTATTATAAAATTACTCAACATAACAGGATTATTCAATATAAAATTGACTAATCTGGTTAAACCGTACTTCCTTATTAAGTGAGATACAGTGTAATGGAGATACACACTCTTTGAGGGGAGCCAAGGCTACAGTGCCCCAGACTTTGCACAGGAGTTCTGGGTATTTGTGCCCTCAGAAACAACCTGGCTCAGTGCTAGGCATTGAGTCTGGAATGAGAGTCAGAGCTCCTAGCTGGAGGCCAAACCATTGAGCACAGGGAAAATAGATGTAAGTGTCATGAAACAATGGGAGTCCAGGTTCTCACACTCTGAAAACCACAGTATAGTATGTGCTATATGCTAGAGGGCTAGTATTTGCTGACTCTGCATTTCTCTCCTATATTAAATACTTTTGAGGTTCTACAGCACACTGCTGTGATATTTGAGTCTGACACTAGTTAGGGCAGTGGATTGTTATGGGAAGCTGTTAAGGAATATGGAGTCAAAATTTAACATATAGCCTACTGTACAAAAGCCATGGGTAATTAGGACTGCAGGCATAGCGTTTTGTGGCTGTTGTGCTAATGTTTTATTTGTGGGTTGGTTTCTGATGCATTTAATAAGGATGCAATTGCACAGACGGTGATGATTTCATCATGTGGATCCGTTTGGATCATTTTAGCAAAATATTTTAAACTGGATAACATGTATAGGATAGACTTTATTACTCATAATTTGGTAGGCAGAATAGTTTAAGTTCAAGGTATTGGTGTATTCAGTGTCTTATTCCTCATCAGTGGCCCTTTTGTGTGTCATCATGTAGGGGAGGACAAGGCAGCTTCTGGAATTTAAAGAGAGAGAGAGAGAGAGAGGGAGAGAGAGAGAGAGAGAGAGAGAGAGAGTCACATGTTACCCAGACTGTCTCAAACTCCTTATGTAGCAGAAAATGACCTTGAACTTTTTATCTTCTTACCTCCAAGTCCAAGAAGCTAGCATTACAGCACATGTGATTTATGCAGCACAGAGTATAGATAGAGCCAAGGACTTTGTGCATTGCTGGCAAGAGCTCTACGGACTGAGCTACATCTCCAGCCCCATTCTGGGACTTCTTTTATAGGGGTGCCAAACTCATTTACAACAGCAAAGCTTATAGGCTCATTCACATCCCCAAGTAAGTCCCTGTTATATAAAATGATTATTACTTTGATGGTTAGATTTTCTATGGGTTATATGAGGCTGTGAACATTGGAAAGGAACAATAAAGGGGAGGATTTGTTTTGTTTTGTTTTGTTTTATTTTTTTCCACCTTAAAAAAAAAAGGTTGGTCATTTTCTCCCTTCACTTCTTTCTTTATAGATGAGAAAGCACAAGGCTTATGGTCATCCTCAAACCAGTGCATCTAGGATAAAGATCCATGGATTCTGGTCCTTGTCCAGAGTACTATTCCCCAAGCTACTGCCCCATGCCAGACTTTGAAGTGTCATCTTAGGTTAAAGTGATGGTTGGTCTTTGCATCTGTCTTTCCCCCTCCCAACAGAGGGACCCTTCAGTTGTTTTCATTTTTTTCTCCCTTGCCGGTTGCTGGACATGGCTTTCACAAGTACTGTAAGTGTGAATTACCTATGGTTATATCTCCTGGTTGGAATCTATGGCAGTCAATACTTTCCCAGGATGGCATCCCTCAGCAAGACTGGAGTCAATAAGTGTTGAGAAGGCAATCAGCCAAGTATCCATTAGCTCTCTGGTCTTTGTTTAGAGCTGCAAGCTTTCGTAAAGCAGCATTGGTTAATTATTCCTGTAGCAAGGGATAGATACCATTCCCAAAGTTGCTAAAGCAGAAGGAGATGCATTAGACCCAGAACACAAGAATGAGCATCAAGTGATGGGGAAGGAAAGGGCCACAGGTGCACGGAGGCCAGTACTTCAGTAGTATTGGTGCTCTGTTTAGTTCTCATGCCCACACGCCCCTGCATGTTGGCTTCATCCTGCACAAAGTAAGAAAATGCTCACAGCTGTACAGAAATGAACACAGTGGAATATACTTCTTGACATATGACTGCAAATGGACAGGGGTTAATGGATGGTCTATATAAAGGAGCCTTACAGGGAGAGTGACATTTTGTCAATGTCTACTCTGGAAGCTGGACTGAATGCCTGTGATGAGTAATCTTCACCGTCAACTTGATCAGACTTAGAGACACTTCTCTGGGTGTGTTCATAGAAGTGTTTCCTGAAAGGGTTAACCAAAGGTGGAAAACCTCACTCTGAATATGGGTGGCTCAATGCCAGTGAGCTGGGGGGGGGGTGTCTCAGACTAAATAACAAGGAGAAAGTGAGCCGGAAACCAGAGTTAATGTCTCTGTCACTTCCTGACTGCATATATGATGTGACTAGCTGTCACACATTCCTGGTGCTTCGCCTTCCTCACAATAATGGAAAGTGCCTTCAACCCATGAGCCAAACTAAACCTTTCTTTGTTTAGCAGTATTATTAAGGTATTTCATCTCCGCAACAAGAAAAGTAACTGATACAGATGCTTTGGCGCAGATTCAGGATACTAAGAGAGATGGAAAGAGTGCACATGTACAAGAGAGAGAATTAATTTCAAGTCACCTGATTCAAGAATAGGAGGGGAGGGTGTTCTCAGTCTAGGGGGGAGGCCTGTCCTAGATAAGCAGGGCATGCTTCCCATTTGAACAGGTTTGGAAGAAGCCTGGCACCAAATGGATTCTTCTGAAGCAATATTGGTCGTGTTTCTCTGTAGGCTTGACTGGCTCACATGCAGCTGTCCAACGTCCACTTTTAAACTGTGCTTCTCCAAGGACTGACGTCCACAGTCTCATCCCATCCACAAGGTTATGGGGAAAGCTCTACAAAGTAGGACTTAGCCCAGGTTGCTACTGCTGCTGGGTCCATGTTGACAGAGTACCATCTCCACTTTCATCCAAGTGGTGACTGATTGGTCCATTGACAGGCACTTGAATTAAGTCAGACCCATCAGAGAATTTCCATACACTGTGCTAAGCAATGAGCAGTCTGAATTCTCAAATTACTCATAGCTGTTTTTTCTTGTCATCTCTGCCTCTTGCTTACAAAAGTTGATGACCACATGGGTTAAAGACAGAGTCTTCACAAGATTGCCCTACTCAGATACCAGCCCCAAGTCCCAGGGAGAACCCACATGACTAAAAGACTGATCACAAATTAAGAAGGTCTTATAGTCTCTTCAGAGTTAATAATTTGTCAGGCCCTCAGAATTTTCTGAAAGGGCTACATTGTTCATGATCACAGCTTAATTATAACAGATACACTTGAAGAGCAGCTAAACAGAAGATTTAAGTATAAAGAATGATCAGTTTCTTTGTTTTGTTTTTGGTCTAGTTTTATTTGTTTGCTTATAGTCCATTATTAGAGGAAGCCAATCAGGGGACCTGAAGACAGGCACCCGAAGGTAGGAACTGGAGCAGAGAACTCTTATTTGCTTGTACATAAGGAAGAATGTTTGCTCCTTGGGATCATGTCCAGCTACTTGCCAGGACCACTTGCCCAGGGACTGTACTGCCCCTAGTAAGCTGGATTTTCCCACTTAATCAGTAATCAAGAAGATGCTCTTGTGTTACATCATCAGACTTGGCTATGGGTCAAAGTGAGAGAGGCATGTCCTCAGTTGTGACTCCCTCTTCCCAGATGAGTCTAGATTTATGTCAAGTTGACAAAACCCTTTCTTCATGGAATCCAGGCACATCACTTTCCTAATGCATCCATGCATCCACTAACCAGCAAACTCTTAACTCTCACGTATAGCAGGGTTTTTTTTTTTCTTTCTGGTCTGCTATTATACAGATATTGTTAGTTAAATCCTTAGCATTGTGACTGAACTGTCTCCAGCCCCTCTTTTCGCTGAAGGCTTAGCTATCTAGTTCAAAGTTTAGGTACATCCCTGATGATGTACCTGGTCTTTTTTTGGTGACCAGTCCCTACCCTAAAACTACCTGGAAGCTACCATGAGTTATTTATGTAGAATAATAAAGACATTTCATCACTCAGGAGACTCCAAGGTTCTAGAAGCTATGTTCCAGAAATTGGGGCAAAGACTATATATTTCCTTTATTATACCATACACATACATATGGTTGAATCACAAATTTATCTCTCAGTTCGTGTCTCTCCTGAAATCTAGACTCTCGGATCTAACTGCCATTTGGATATCATCTTCAGGAGTTAGTGCCAATCTGTCAACATCCCGAAATAAACTCCTATTCCCTACCCCACAATTCTCTACCTCCAAAATATACTTTTTTCTGTACTTTTTAAACAAATTCCATCAAATTACCATCTACCCAGCTAACTGAACCTAAGACCCAGCTTCACAATTACCTACAAATGAGCTCCTCATGTCACACGCTTCCTTCCTGCTACTGATAAAGTCCTGGTTAACTCACCGGACAGTAAACCTTTGCTGATCTCCCAGGATTGCTTAAGTGACCTGCACTTCCACAAGTATGGTGCTCATCCTGCAGAGCAGTGATTTCCTGCTTCTCTCTCTTACTCACTAGCTTGGTGAGGAGATTAATTGCATCTGTCTTATTTACTTATCCTTGTCCCTGGCACACAGAACTTAATATCTTTATCTTGAATGCATGGCTAAAGTTCTTTGAATACAGAGTGTTTCAAAATGAGGCCCTGCCTGCCATGATGGTTTTTCTCTTCTATTGCTGTATCGATTTTCCTACAGAAGACGCTCCAGTGTATTATCTCATCCCGAGAATGAAAGGATTCATTTTGTTTATTTATTTTAGTTCTTTTTGAGACAGGATTTTTCTTTGTAGCCCAGGCTGGCTTCAAACTCATGATTCTCTTGCTTCAGCCTCCCAAAGGCTCTGATTACAGGAATGGGTCTCCACACCTGGACTGAGGCTTAAATAATTTATTGAATTACATCCACAGTACCTGACTTTTGTATTCATTCATGTATTCATCGAGAAAGTACTTATTGGTCATCTACTGATGTAACAGACAGTGATGTCATCTATAGGCCTAAGGAGAGAAACCTAGTCACAGCCTACTAGAAGAGTACAAAACACAATGGGTCCTATAAAGGACAATGACTAATGCACCATACAAATTATTGTTGTGCTATATTAGATTATTGTTTCCAACCCTTTATTCCTTTGACAGAAGCATTATATGCCCATAACTTCTGACACATATTTTCTGGTGTTGGTTGCACTTGTGAGGTATATATACATCTGCACTTCCTCATTTGGGGTTAACTACGTGACTCATTTTGACAAAGAAAGAAAGAAAATAAGCGACAAAGATCTTTACAAACCCTGAAGAACACAGGAGGCTTCTGTCTGAAAACTTCTGTCAGTCATTTAAATCCATTGCCCTTAACCACACTTACGTCCTAGGTAATCACTTAGCGTTGAACGTTAACCCTAAAATAAAGAAATGTAGAGGAGACAAAGTACAAATTAGATTCTAACCTAGCACAGTGAATCAAGCCAATTCTTAGACAACTTAAATGCCCAAGGACATGAAAAGAGTCATAATTTGGATATGAATTATCCTCAAACAGCTCACTTGTTGAAATCCTGATATATAGTGGTGTTCAAAGGAGACTGGGTCTCAAGGGCTCTGATCTCCTTAATGGGTTTATTCACTGATGGACTTATAGCTGGATAGACATTGGGAGGTAGTGGAAACTACCAGAAGAGGGGCTTGGGAGGAGGAAGTAGTCACCAGAGACATGTCTTTAAGGATAGAATTTGTTCAGAACCTCTCTGTCCAGGGTGATCTGCCTCCCATCAGTTGACAGTGATGGTGCCAAGGGCCCAAGGGCTAAGTGCTCTGAAATCCTGAATCAAAAGCGTCTTTCCTACTTAAACCTGGGCTTTGTAGTAGTTTTACCACGTGACAGACAGCTAACACAGGCGCTGTGATGAGTAATCTTTGTTGGCAGCTTGACTAGATCTGGAATCAATCAGGATACAAGCCACCAGAACCTTCGTTAGGGACTTTCTGATCAAATTATTTGAAAGAAGAAGATCTGCTCTAAATATTGGTGCTACCTTCTGGTGGCAGTGCAAATAAAAGGAGAGTTAAAAAGAAAAGTTTGCTTTTTGCCTGCTTATCTTCACTCTTGCTGGCAACCTCACCTACTGTGTTGGTGTTTCATTATTTTCCTTATGTTAGAACCAGTTTCTTCAGGCTTCCAAAGTAGACTGAAGATCACCAGCACCCTAGGAATCCTCAAGGCTTTCAGTGTCAGATTGGGATTGCTGGATGATGGTCTGGACAACTCCCAGATTTGGTCCCTCCAGTGTGAGACAGCCATTGTTTGACTACAAAAACCTTATAGTGTAAGTCAACCCTAATAAGTCCCCTTTACAATATATATCCTTCCCTCTTTGTCATTTTCACAGCTGAATTCTGTGAAGACACAGAGTGTCCCTCCAACTACCTTGGCTTAGTAAGAGACACAGGGAGAAGGCTGTGGGGCTGTGGCTATTCCTCGAGACATCATTTCCCCAGTTCTCTCTGCTGGCTGGAAACAATTAGGTAACAAATCAATACTAGGGGATCAATGTCTTATTCTACACACTGTGGGACTTAGCATCAGACCTGGCCAAAGGAGACAGGGGAACGGAGCTGCCTAACAAGATCTATCCTATGCATGGCTGAGAATATGTCCATGTTTACAGGTATTTCTGTTAATGTGCATTTTCATAATGTAAGCTAGATAGAGTGGCAGGAACCAATTAGGGCACTGTTCTAACTGTGAGATGGTGGGGTTTTTCTCAGCCACAGAGGAACTGGCATCACTGAATCAGAAACTTTGCTCTCACACACAATAGAGAGACAAAGCTTTGGCTTCTCTGTAGAATTTGCCTGTTGTTGGCCAGTGTTACTTGTAGATGATGCAAGTTTTCTCATTTAGCCCCAAGAATGAGAAGTCAAGGGATCATGTTTTATGTCTGACACTCACTGATCTGGGCTGAGGCCGTGACTTAGTGGCTCAGATGCTTCCAGAGAAGCACTGAAGACAGGAGTTTGGATCCCTAGAAGACTGAAAAACTGGGTGTGGTAATATAGTCTATATTCCCAGCACTCCTCTGTGGAGCTAGGGAGTAAACACAGAAGATTCCCCAGAAACTTTTGGGCCAGCTAGCTTGAAATACTCAGAGCAAAACAACCAGGAAGGCATGTTTCAAATAACATGGAAAATCACATGCATCCTGTGACACAGATTGCCAGCGCTCACTTACACAAATATCCACACAAAGACATTCATCACAGAGAGAGAGAGAGAGAGATAAAACATATAAAACAAGCATCTCTAATCTCACACTCAGGATGCTGAGGCCAGAAGGGCACAGTCAGGAGGAATGATTAAGAGAAACCACCAGAAATTGGATTTCTTTGACTTAGACTTTGAATCCACATTCCATAAAGAATAGTACAAGGAGGGGGCAGTTAAGGCCTCAGCCTCACTTTCTTTGTTTATAAAATAAAGATAGTCATAGGATTTATCTCCGAAGGTTAATGAGGAGTCAATGACATAATCGTGCAAGGCCTTTGCTGATAAGTGATAGAAGTTATTGCAGGCTGAGTTGGTTAGCATAGCTGTTCTTGGGAAAGCAGCTGTTCATTATAGGAAGACAGGCTGTGTCATGGCATTTGCAATGACCTTTTTAACTATTAAAAAAAACCCAGAACCTGAATCATGATTAATTTATGTGCCATGTTTATGAATTTACATGCTAAGCTTTCTCCACTTTGGGTCTTTGAGGAGAAGGAGGGTCAGTGACACAGAAAATTTGGATGTACCGCAAAATGAACACTTCCTGAGCCTTCATTTGGTTGAGATCAAACAGCCTGGCCTCTCTGGTAATGAAGCTCGGGCAGGTCTCCAGGCCACCCTGTAGTGCTCATAGATTCCCCACCCCCACCTCACATACCACAGGAGTGCAATGGCAACTGTGCTGGGGGCAGCCAGGGGAATGTTCTTCCAGGAAATTTGCCAGGAAGATAAAGAGAACATTCCAGAAGCCAATATGCCTCTCAAATGGCAGGTCACTTCATTCTTAAATCTCCTCATTTCCTGATTGGTGACAGAGGACACCAGGGTAGACAGCCTTGAGTTGGTGGAAAACGTGGCTGCCAAGCGGAATTAATTCTCTTCAGAAGCTGCAAGTTGACATTGGTAAAGACAGTTCTGTTTTATGAGAAAGAATTTGTTCCAAGCCTTATTCAGCCAGTTCTGGAGTGTGTGTGTGTGTGTGTGTTTGCATACACCCATGTACATGTGTGCAGACTCCTAGTCAGGTAGATCTTGTATGAAAGGGACAAGCAATTACAAGTTCCAAATTATATGACTCTGTTGTCTGAAATACAGCTCCAGTGTTTCCCCAGGAGACACAGAATAATTTCCCCACCTCCCGGCATTCTGTTTCCTAGTTGTTTGACTTTACCCCAGAAGGCACTGAACTCAGAGATGAAGTTAGGCAACTCTGCAAATTTGTTTACTGCAAGGCAAGGATTAGAACTTGACCTCCATTCAAAAATATACATCCAGCTCTTTTCCCCTTTTCTCTTTCTGCCATCATTCCCCCCCCCCCACTCCCAATAAACCTCTCACAGGTAGAAAAAAATAAAAACAAAAACAAAATATACATCCATACTCTTGAGTCCCTGTGGAAAGGAGCTGTTAGCATCTTGTGTAGTTGTAAAGAAAGTATCAATGGTGCACATGAAAATCGAAGGAAGAGACGCTTTGCAAAACCCCACTTGATATTTTTAAAAGAAGATACAAGACATTTCATTTTAAAAACTAGGATGCAGGATATTGGTCATTATGGAAAAAATAAAATGATGAGAAAAAAATATGCCCTGCCAGTACACAATGTGAGGAGTTGGGAGAGAGAGAGAGAGAGAGAGAGAGAGAGAGAGAGAGAGAGAGAGAGAGAGAGAGAGAGAGAGAGAGAGAGAGAGGAATATGAAAGAAAGGGTGCAGATTCATGTGTGTGTGTGTCAGATGTCCTCAAAGTGTGGCATCAATCCCTATAACCAGCCACAGTGGTGAAGGCCTTCTCTATCTGTGAATTGAAATCAGAATGCTGTAGTATGGGGCCCTTGCTCTGTAGTCTAGTCAAATGTAGTGAGTGGTCTTATACAGTCCATGGTCCTGCCCTGCGGGAGAACTGGAAGTTCACCAAGTGGGGAATGGTGAGGGGCTGTTTGGCTTACTCTTCAAGGAGATACCACTGAATGGCAGATGGTAAGAAATCCCTGCTCCTCTCTCTCCTTCTTCCTCCCTCCTTCCCTCCCTCCTCTCCTTCCTTCCACATTTTGAGTAAAGTCTTGTTCTTAGCCCAAACTCGTTTTGATCCTCTTGCCTCGGGTCCCTAGTGCTAGGATTTTAGACATATACCACTATGTGACTGGAGTTTCTTTATGTATTTCTGCCTAACTGTGCTTGTTACAATTACCAGGAAATAATTTTTAAAGATGTACAAAGGATAACAAAATATTCCATATGCAAAAGTAGAATCAGTCACAGAGGGGGAGCCAGGAAAGAGTCTCAGGAGGGAGGCCTGAGTGGAAGCAGGCAGAGTTCCAGGAGCAGGGGGTGTGGCTTTTCGATCCCCTCATCCCCACCAAGCATCTTTCTAAGGTGCAAATACACCTTATTATACACAGCAAAATACACACATCTCGGGAATCATGTATATTTTAAATCAATTACACCCCATAAAGCCGCCACTCCAGTCAAGTCACGGGCTACAGATAGATATTTGTTCTTGTTGTTATTTCTTTGAGGTTTGTTTTGGTTTGGCTTTTTGAGACTGGGTTTCTCTGTGTAGTCCTGGCTGTCGGTGAACTCACAGAGATCTGCCTGCCTCTGCCTCCCAAGTTCTGGAATTAAAGGTGCACATGTTATGTTCATAAACAACTACAGTTCACTGCCTCTGCTGAGCAAGGCAGCCCAGGAGGAGTGAGTAACATGATCAGCATTTTCATTCCTGGACATTCCAATTATTGGTTTCTTTGGTGCTATGATAAATAAATGTACTATAAATGTTCTTTCATTTTAAAAGGTTTATTATTTTTTAACAATATGTGTTGCACCCCATTTTGGCCCTGGTTTGGGCCTTGAGGACAAACCCAAGCCTGGCTCCAGTTTCAAGACCTGTCTCAGTCACTTCCGTATTGGGGTGACTCAGCAAGACCTGTTTGACCTGACTCTGCCCTGCCGTTGTTGATGTAGAGCTTTGCCATTGGCCCTGTCAAGTCACTCCATACCCCCCATCACCCTTCCCTTCCTCCTATGTCATCTTCACCCCACCCAATATCATCATTCACCTATATCATCAGCCCACCCAAAATCCCCCTCCCTATGTTCTGAACTTATATAAGTGAGAGACTGATGCCATAAAGTTCCTGCTTCAACAAGACTCCCGGCTTCGTGTGTTTCTTTTGGGCCATCAACACTCACCATCCCGCTCAGCCCCGGAGAGACCCTGGCAGGACCGTGACCTCTCTCATCTCGCCTGGATCTGCCAGCAAGGAACCAGCAAATATGGATAATTGACAGAGACCAAAAGCATTAGATCTTCCTGGAACTAGAGTTATAGGTGGTTGGGAGCCACCTAAATGCCAATGTTGAGAACCAACTCAGGTCCTCTGCGAGAGTAATACATGCTCTTAACTGCTGTGGCATCTCTTGAGCCCCCAAGAAATGTTTTTAACTTATGTATAGCATCTGGGTCTGTGTGAGGGCATATGTCATCTGTGTGAGGGTAACTGTGGAGGCCATAAAAGGATGTTGAAATTCCTGGAGCTGGAGTCACAGGTGATTGAAGACTACAGGATGTAGGTACTCGAACTGGACTTGGGTCCTCTGCAATAGCTGCAATTGTTCTTAACCACTGTGCTATCCCTTCAGTCTCTCCCCCAGCACACTTCATGGAACCCATGAAAATACTATGATCCACACTGCACAATGTCAATCTTCTTAGTTTGAGAATTATAGCTCATTGTGTTTTCAATTTGTATTTCTTTGATGACTAACATAATTGGTTATCTTTTGGGGTGCTTATTGATCATTCAAAATCACAGTTATTTCTTTTGTGAAATGCTTAAGTCTTTTTGCACTAGGACGTTATGTATTTAGGGGAGCAATCACAGAGCTTTGTGTGTGAAATTGATAGCTACTGCAGGGAAAACTGTCAGCTGTCTTTGATAATGTGAGTCTTAGTTGGCTGACCACATGGCAGGGCAGGCTATACTCCCAAGATGTGCTGGGCAACATACAAACCGGACCCAATACAAAAAGAATAAATGGAAAAAACCCTTCAAATCTGGATGGGAATATGATAGAAAGGGTGTTTATGGGAGGAGATGGGGGTGGAAATATTCACAGTACACTGTATGAAATTTTCAAAGAATTAATAAAAACATGGTTAACATTATTTTTAATGAGATGGAGAGATGTCTGCAGTTAGGAGCACTTGTTGATCTTGCAGAGGACCTGGGTTTGAGTCCCAGCACCCACATGGTGGCTCACACTCAGTTCTAGAGTATCCCAAAGCCTTCCCACTTCAATAGGCACTGTATGTATGCAGTGCATATACATATATTCAGGCAATGCAATTTGGATACACAAAATAAAAATAAATAAATAAAAATTAAAAAATATTTGTAACATTTAAAACGAGTTCCTTTCAGAAATATCATCGAGCAGATCATCCTGCTTATAACTCTTGTATGGTTTTATTTCTCTTAATCATCTTTTTTTGTTTGTTTGTTTGCTTGCTTTTGAGATGGGGTTTCTCTGTGTTGCTCTGGCTGTTCTGGAACTTTCTCTGTAGACCAGGCTGGCCTTATATCTCAGAGTTCCAACTGCTTCTCACTCCCAGGTGCTAGCATTAAAGATGTGCCCAGCTCAAATACAAATTGAACTGTAGACTGTATAAAAGACTAGTTGGAGACTGTAGTGCTTTAAATGAGATGTCTCCCACAGTCTTGGACATTTGAACAATTGGCTCCAATTGATGGTGCTGTTTGGGATATTTAGGAGGTGTGGCCTTGTTGGAGAAAGCGTGTCACTGGAGGTGGGCTCTGGGTGTTAAAAGATTTGGGCAATTTCTGGATCTCACTCCCAGTTTTATGCTTGTGGTTTAAGATGTGAGCACTTGGCTTCCTGCCCAGCCATCCAGCCATCATGCCTGTCGAATGCTGCCTTTCTTCCAGTATCGTGAACTTTTAACCCTGTGGAACCATAAGCTCAAAAAAATCACATTCTTCTATAAGTTGCTTTGGTCATGGTGCTTTCTCAAAGAAGTAGAAAGGAGCTACTAGTGATATGGAAGTAGATCATAATTCCTCCAGAGCTTGCCCACCCTTTCATCTGAGGTGTGTCTGCTGTTAGGGGTGGGCTCAGCAATTTCCTTAGCAACTGAGCAGAAAGACACAGTGTTGCCTGTGGTGGTAGTTTCCATGTATCTCTCTGGTTCAAGTGTCTTGTGGTGGGAGGAGTCCTTTTTAGGAGCGCTTGGGGACTAAACATCATAAGACTATGAGCTCACCCTCAGCTTTCTAGATCTCGGTTAGGCTTTCTGGTAAATCTACTTATGAGATATGATCCCATGAAGAAGAACTATGGAGTGGAGAGGTCCAACAGACACCAATCTATCCCGACAGCCTAGGCCTAGTTGACTTCATTTATTCCCACAGAGTTCTCCAGCTCTCAGCAGGCTTGCCTCATATTCAGCTCCATCTCTTCTAGAGATCAATATAGTTTCTACCCATCTGCCCTCACTCAAGAAAGACCTACTGTCCCTAGGGTTATGCTTGGTGGCAAGCATTTACCTTGTTCCTCTTAAGATGTCAACTGTCTCAGGGTTTTGTTTGTCTGTCCGCACCATCTTAGGTGACTATAAAGAGAAATGGGTTACTATTTAATTTGGATGTTTTTGTTGCTGTCAGGATTGTAATTGTCCTGATCTGGCTCATAACAAGGCTCTTGAGTCTGGTTTGGTTGAGTGAGATGATAAATTCCTCCAGCAACTTGTTCTACTTAAAGAGGTGATTGATGGCTATCATATCATAATGTGTGTGAGGGTACTTCCTCTCATCTGCAGTGCCCAAAGCCAGCTCACCCAAGAGTCTTCCAAGATTTTACTTTCCTGCTTCCTTGGAGCAGTAAGATAGAGAGGAAATGAAAGACCCAACTGATAAATGAAGTGGAAGGGTAGTTAATATTCATGATGCAAGAAGTTGTAGATTGTCCCTTGACACTCAGCTTGGTCCTTTACATACGTCAGATGTTTCTCAAACTGTGAACATGTTTATTGGGCATTTATATTGAGGTAGAAAAGATTTTGCAGGGAGGGAGTAAGTTCCAATTTCAGGGTTGAGATTCTAGCCAGGAAATACACAAAATGAGTAAAAGCCTTCCTGAGGGAGGTGGAGGGGACCAGAAGAATGAGAGTGTTGGAGGTCAATTTGCTCATGATTTGGTGGATGGCCAGATCCAGGTAATTGGACCCTAGAGTCATCCACCTACTTGGATATTTGGTACTGGTTCTCTGTTCAACAGTGAAACTCTTAGGCACCCCTAGGGCAGGAATAACAAGCCGAGGACAACCTCACACATGTGTAATTCTTAGCTACTCTCTGCGTCCTACCACCCTGAATTGTTTTACAGCCATTTCAGCTAGGTTCTCTGGTCCCTTTCCTGGGAAAGGAAATAATGATTTTACACAGCAGTGCCCTAAGGTGAAGAGCTGGCTTTTATCTCAGGAACACAGCTTGACCATAACCAATGGAATTACATGGGAACCACGTTGTGCTCTGTGGGACATTTTGAATGATGGTCCCATAAAGTTACAGTGATACCTGCCTGATTTTGTCACTCAGCCCTGGTTTCTAGTCTACACAGTGTCACTAACTGCCATATGGTTTTCTCTTCTGCTTCCTTCACTGCTGCCCCCACTACACCTTTCTTTTCTCCTCTTCCCCCTTCTTCAGTCCCTTTTTCCTATGCTCTCTTGATAGAAGGTTTGTTTTTGTTTTTGTTTGTTTGTTTTATCTCTTCCTTATTTCCCTATTTGATCCTGTTGGTTTTGTTGATATTCCTAACTTGAGGTGATTCGTAGTATCTTGTCATTACCCTCTTAGGCTTCACATAATGCCCACATATGGTCAGAGCTGTTGTTGTTTGATGATGATGATGATGATGATGATAATGAAGCTGATAACATACAGGTAATCTTACATCATAGGCTGCAATTTTATATAGTCTGCTTATATAATTCTCTCATTCTAGCCTAAGAAATCCTCTGTAAAACAGGAATTACTTTCTCATTTACTCTCATTTTTACAAATGTGAAAGCTTGGGCACTGAGCATTTAAGTAACTGGCTCAAGGTCATTCACTCAGATAATAGATGAGCCATGGGAAAACCCAGGTAGCCATGAACTGCTGAAAATAACCTCTCACTTTATTCCTTTAATTCTTATCCTGTGAAATGATATGCTGGGTGATTTTGATTGTTGTCTTAATAACACCTAGAGTCACCTGGGAGGAGGTAATCTCAATTCAGGATGATCTACATTATGTTACCCTGTGTGCGTGTCTGTGAGGGATTGTCTTGATTTTTAATTGATCTAGCCCTCTGTGGGTGACACCTTTCCTTAGACAGAAAGTCCAGTGGGAAAACAGTTGAGTAGAAGGAAGCAGCAAGGGTGAGTTTATTTATCTCTGCTCTTGACTGTGTATGCTTTGTGAATATCTGCTTGAGTTCCTGCCTTGACTCCCCCTTAATGATAGCCTATGACTTGAAGTTGTGACCCAAATAGTCCCTTCCTCCCCTAAGTCACTTTTGATCAGGATGCTTTATCAAAGCAATAGAAATCAGACCAGAATGAAGAGTTAGGAAAGATGCAATTGTTAGTTCTGTGATATTGAACAAACCTAGACCAGAACTGTCCAAAAACACTCTAAAATGACACTAAATCATAGCTCCCAAATTCCTACAAGCTTATCCTGCCCAAAATGTTTGTGTATCTTGCAACAGTAATCTTTCAAAATTCTTCCACTGACAAGATTTTAGAAGAAAAGTGTGTGTGTGTCTCAGAACACACTAGTTACAAAGTCAAAATACACTATAGGAGGACAAATCAGAAATAATAAAACATATACCCAACGAAAGGGGTATTGGAGACCAGGAGCTAAAACCTGGCTCCAGGTACGACCTCTTCTGAGAGTCCACAGTTTACTATATCAAAAAAACAAGAGCATTTCCAATTCATGACCCAGAGGCAGCGATAATAAAATATCACTCATTTCTAGTGTAAGTGGATGGATTATGAAAGTAGAGGTGATGGCAGTGGATTACAGAACATTTGAATATTCATTTGAAAAAGGAAAGAAAGAGTTCCCTGGCTCTGAGAAGGATAATTCTAGTTTAGGAGTAAAAGCTCCCCCCTCTCTCTTTTTCTCCCACTCATCCCCCACCCCTGTGTGTGTGTGTGTGTGTCTGTGTGTGTATGTGTGTGTGTGGTTTGTGTGTGTGTGTAAAGCAGATGGCTCAGAACAATCTTTTCTTATCTTTATTATCCAGCGCCAGTAGACAGTGTATCAGTTGAGATACTTTGGGATGCAGGTAACTAACTAACACTCACTACAACCCATAATATGATTACTTTTTAAAACAAAATTAATTAATTAATTAATTAATTTCCAAAATGCCCCCCCCTGGTTCCTTCTGGCAGAGTTCTTCTCCCATCCCCTTTGCCCCTGAGAGACTGCCCATCTGGTATCCCCCTCCCTTGGGCATCAAGTCTCTACAGGATTAGGTGCATCCTCTTCCTCTGAGGCCAGACAAGGCAGTCCTCTGCTAATATGTGCTGGGGCTTCAGACCAGCCCATGTATGTTCTTTGGTTGGTGGCTTAGTCTCTGGGAGGTCTCAGGAGTCCAGGTTAGTTGACACTGTTGGTCTTCTATAGGGTTGCAATCCCCTTCTGTTCCTTCCCCTAATTCTTCCATAGGGATCCCTGACCTCAGACCAATGATTGGCTTTAAGAATATGTCTCAGACAGGTGTTGGTAGAGACTCTCAGAAGACAGCCATGCTAGGCTCCTCTCTGTAAGTACAACATAGCATCAGTAATAGTGTTCGGGTTTGTCACTCACCCATGGGATGGATCCCAAGTTGGGCCGGTCACTGGTCAGTCTTTCCTTCAGTCTGCTACATTTTTGTCCCTGCATTTCTTTTAGACAAAAACAATTTTGGGTGGACAGAAACCCCTTTGAATCTCAAGAACTAATGTAATAGAAGTAGGTGGGGTCTTCTGGTTGAGGTTAAGTCATGATGGATACATCCTCATAAATCAAATAGGTACTTTATAAAAGGGATCAGGAGACTAGTTAGACTTTTGTCCATATGAGGAGCCAGCAAGATGATACCAGCAAGAGTGAGCCTTTTCTCAAAAGTGAATTCTAAACTTTTCAGACTTCAGAAGCAAGAAAAATAAATTCCTGTTGTTTACAGATTACTCACTCTCAAGTATTTTACAACAGCACAAATAAGCTAAGAATAACTATACATAGTCACCAAAACCCAGGCCTTGCCATGTTGTTCTTAGCACTTACAATTTCCTTCCTCATCCTGGAGGTCTCATGAACACAAAATAGCTGGTTCAACTCTAGATCATCACATTTTCTTTTAGCCACTTACAAAAACATGGATACAAATGCAGACATATTTGGGAAACTATCTTGTATGTCTCTCTCCCTCCCTCCCTCCCTCCCTCCCTCCCTCCCTCCCTCCCTCCCTCCCTCCCTCCCTCCCTCCCTCCCTCCTTCCTTCCTTCCTTCCTTCCTTCCTTCCTTCCTTCCTTTTCTTCCTCCTTTTCTTCTTCCTCGTCCCTCTTTTTCTTCTTTTGTGTTTTAAGATATAATCCCTCTATGTAGGCCAGGTTGGCTTTAAGTTTACCCTCTTAAATTCTGGGGCTGTGGGTATGTGGGGGAGCATATTAGGTTTTCCCTTTTCCTTTTCTTAGACCAGAACTCAATCACATGGATACTTATGATTCCAGGGAGGGCTATAAAAGTACCTGGCAGAAAGATGCTAAGTTTCTTGTGATGGATAGCAGAGAAAAACTTCATCATCTCTTAGGGTTGTATACAGAGGAACCCAAACAAAATCAGGGTTCTCTCAGTGGCATATTGTAAGCATGGTAATTTATTTAAAATACTTCACTGTAAGTGGTGTACATGTATGTATGTAAGTTAACAGTAATCAACACTCCGAGAGTGAGTGCTTAATTAGGATTTCAAGAGGTCTTAGCTGAATCAATACTTTGAGTTAGTTAATTAGCATACGAAATGCTAGAAACTCTTTTTTTAATTGGAGAAATTAGTTGTATTTAAGATCATCCAGGAATAGGGTAGCAGACACCACCCCTTGTGTATAAGATAGAGAAAAAATAAGCATGTTTGGCTGTCAATAACAAAGCAAGAAGTGCTCTAACCCACTAGCCCTATATCCTATCATTTTGTGGAGCTGCCCAGTGATGAAGCCTTTCCTACTATAAAGGAGTCTGTTTTTGAGGGAGCTAATTCTGCAACAGCTTGTAGGGGGAAAGGAAGGTACAAGGAGGAGCTGTGTAGGTTTTATCAAGATAGAAGTCACTGCATATTTATAAGGATAGAGAGAGAATCCTCTGAAGGGTGTGAAGAACTGGTCCTGTTATGTCCTTGGATCTGCCTGGACATTCATCTGTTTTGTTATCTTGGCTTCCTTATCTATCATTGTCTATTACCACCTAAGAAATTTCCACAGAAGGTCACAGTTTCTATGCTTGGGAGTCTAGATGCAGTTTAACTAGGTTGGGTGTATGTGGGGCTTTGTTTCTTTTTAATTTTCCCAAATTGTTTTCCTTATGCTCTTCTGGGCTGATGCCCTCCTTTCTTGCTATTTGCAGGTAGAAGCATTCTCAATAAAGACTAGGGTTACAGCCTTATACAGGTCTACAAAAGTTACATTAACATACAGCATTGGTTTAAGACAAGTGACAGATCCTGGCTACTTTCAAGGGGAAGTTTACACGGGGTATGAATACCAGGGGTTGGAGGCCATCTTAGTGTTGAATAACCACAAACTCCAACCTCAAGTCCACATGTATCTCTCATAGATGTGAGTAGGATTTGCCAAAACAGCTTTAGAGTAAAGTGACTATTGAGCAAATATGTCATTCTAGCATTGAATGAACAAAGCTACATGGTGTAATTCCAAGTTAATACATTTCAAATTGTTTTTTTTTTCTTAGTCTGTTTATCAGGATGTTAAGTCAGGTACAGAGGTGAGAAAGGTTCATCTCTTAGGGGGTTGAAGTTTTCACCAAAAAGCTTTTAATTAGGCTGTAACAGCATTCTAAATTCTACATAGTCACTGAAATTTATATCAGTTGGTCACCCCATGTAAACAGTTTCTCTTCAAGAATTCTTGTTTACAATCCCTAACTTGCAGTGTCAACTTAGACTGTACTGATATTTAAAAGATGTCAGGCATGGCCTTGGTCAAGGGGAGAGCCAAGGAGAGGAGACTTCCGAGCACATAGACCTGCATAGTACATGGGCTCAATGCTACACCTTGTGCTAGGCATTTCATAGGCATTACGTGGGATCCTTACAAAAGATTCATGAGAAAATATTTTCATTAGCTTAGTTTCTCAAAGGAAAAAAATTAAAGTAACTTGCCTAGAATAGTACAGTCACTACTTGAAGTGGGATTGACTTGACGCCAACCCTTGAGAAAGCACAGTTACCTGCACAGTGGAGGTAACATGCAGGCAGAGCCCTATTCACAATCAGAAGTGCTGGCTCCAAGTGTTGATCAGTCATTCATAAGATGTGTAACTTAGTGGCTCTCAGCTGGACTCTTTGGACCTCATTGTTTTCATTTGTTATGGAGAAATTATAAACAATGCTGTTCACTACATGCAAGCAAAATGAACCTTGATTGACCCTGGCACAAAATCAAAATGAATCATAAGATATATAATGACAAAACTTAATCGAAGTACACTGAAAAGAACAACTTATATTTAAAAACAAAAACAGCTTAATAAATTGAACTTTGCAGGAATTGAGAATTTTTGCAATTTTAGAGAATTGTTGTTAAGAAAATAAAAAGAGAAAGCCAGAATTTGGGGAAAATACTTGTAAGTTATATATCTGATAAAGAAACTGCATGCAGATGCTATGGAAGGAACCCTAGCTTACTAATGTTGCAAAGAACCAAGATACAAAAGGTACATAAGATGGGAACAGACCACTGCCAAAAGAGATGTGGTAATACGCACATAAGTAGGTGTTATTGGTCATTGTTGGAAATGCAAACCCAAACCTCAGTCAGGCATCCCTACAATAGCACCATGGATGTCCATGACTTTATTGGATGCTGAAGGTTACAGAGCTGAGATGTGGACACCAAACTTCAAACACAGCAGTCTGATTCCAGCATCCAGATGTCCATGATGACCCTACTAAGCCATTTACCTGTTGGATCTGTGAAGGTAAAGACATATTGACCTGTACTTTGGTGGACCTCCTTGACACATAGCAGGCGCCCAAATGTTTGTTGGATAAAAGCGAGCCACTATCAGCACTTTCCCCTGCCCATACCGAGGTTTTATTAGGGCATGCATTATAACCACTAGAGGTTTAGAATGACTTATTCATGACACCTTTTATTTGATATCTGAAAATTTTACAACTAGTCTTGGGCAGGTCTACCTCTACTTTTCCATGACTTCTTTCCTTTGTCCATTCACTTCTTCCTTTGCTTCCTTTTCTTCTCTGATGGGCTCCTGTGGCTTTACCTCACTTTGTTCATTGTGAGAATGCACATAAGTAGGCTGACCTCCAGGAGGGGCTAGCTTTGCCAATAGGGGTTTCCCAGACTCCATGACCCCCCCCCACACACACCATGGCCCACCCCAAGGCTGGAGCAAGCTCTACCACAAAGTGGCTTCTGCAGGTCTTCTCTTCCTCCAAGGGAGGCTATGGGCCTATTGGAGAGTTCTCTGCTCTGTCTGTCTAAAGATGCTTCTTCCAAAGTGAGAGCCCAGAACATCTAAGAACAGAGCCTATGGAGGAGGGAGGCACCATGCACAGGTGGCTCATTGCGGCCTGCTTTCCCCCAGGCTGAGAGAAGAGGCGGGTGGGCAAGTTTGCCTCCATCCTTCTGCTGAGGAGGATGGAGCTGCTATTGCCTTCCACTCTTGGATCAACACTGAGCCTGCCTAGTCTGCCAGGCCATATGGTCTGCAGAGAGGCAGAGTCATCGCCGGCTCTGGCAGATGGAGGGAGCTATGCTGAAAATGACAGAGTCTAGCAACTGGGGAGGTATGGCTGGCAGACTAGAACCCAGGGAGAAGGCTAGAGGGAAATGAAAAGGACAGGAGACCAAGCAAAGAAATAGCTTCCAGGAGAGGAGGGGAGAAGAGACATTTGTCCTGGAAAGAGAAGAGTGAGGAGCCTCGGATGAGGCCATACTCTCAGTGTGCATAGGATACTCTTGGCATTTGTGTTTTTCCACATCTGTGTGCCACCTACATTAGTTAATTTGTTCTCTCTATAGACTTTTGAAAATCATTAATTAGTTTATTTAAAAAGGGATGTTTTTTCATTGCTGCATGTGGAAATTTTGTCATAGCTAGGCGGTTACTATAAACATAAATAAAGGGAAAACAAAATAGCATATTGCATTCTAAGTAGAGGCTACTCTGGACTTGAGCCTACACTTTAATCAACAAACAGAATTAGTGCTTTAAATACTGACCATCATGAAACCAGGATGTTTTCTATGTCACCATCAGAAGGTTTAAGAAACAGAACAGCTTTTTCCCTCACTGTGTGATTCAGCATTTCTTAATGTAATATGAATCACTGGTACCAGCTTGTGGGAAACGAATAAGAATAAACATGGCCCCAGAGGTCAAGAGACAGGGCCACCATCTTTCCCTCCACTTGGACAAAAAAATTTTTATGATGAATTTTGATTTTTCTCATCTGTTATAAGACATAGAGTGGAGCTGCCTAAGAAATAACAAATCGTTTCTATGTTTTGCACTGTGCATTAAGATTTCTGAAGCTGCATTCCAGCTTACTGGGAAAGGATGCCATGATGGATTAGTGATGTCTGTCACAGGTGCAGAACTGGGAATGGTGAGATGCATGATGACCATGAGCCACTGCTAGATGAGAAAACCTCTAGGGTACCCTGATTCTGACAGCCCACGATTTCACAACTACATACTCGTCCAACAGCATGTTTGGCTTGCTTATTGATGGCATGATATGAAAGAAGGATAATCTTTGTAATAGTCAAGCAATCCAGTTGAGACCAAGAAACATTTATTGCATGCCCAAATTATAGTAACACCTAATTTGGAAATAAAGAGATTGGTAATAAGCTTTAGTCCCTTATCTTAGTTACTTTTCTTGATGCAGTGGTTAAAAGTATCCTGAGAAAAGCAACATCTGGGAGAAAGGACTGACTTTGTTCTATAGTTGAGATTACAGTTTATTGTAGTGGGGATGTCACAGAGGCAAGAACTGATCACATCATATCCACAACCAAAAACCAGAGAGTTATGAATATGTACTGCAACTCAGTCCCCTTCCTGGACTGATCACTCATCCAGTCCAGGATCCCAGCTAGAGAATGGTGCCACCCACCAGTGAGTGGGTCTTTCCACCACAATTAATGCAGTCAAGGTAATCCCAATAGGCATCCACAAGCAAGTGTATATCCTTTTGGGTTGATGATTAGCACTGAACACCACAATCCCTATCTTGGAAGATCTCACTACTTTCCACAATGTGGGGAGCATACAGCTAATGGTACACCCATAATCAATTTTAAACACGTATTATGGTAGCTCATTCACAGGGTCTCTGCTGTAATAGATCCTGACCGGGAAGTTCTCAGTGTGCTTTGAAATGGAATGCTATAGGATGAATTGCGTCCCTCAAATAGTGAAGTTGCAATCCAGACTCCCACGACTTGTCAATAAAATAGCATTTGGAGATTGGCACTTTGCAGATTGTTGTGCAGTGATGGCTAATGGTGGTTGTCAATTTGACTGCATCTGGACTTAACTGAAATGCACACTGCTGGCCACTTCCACAAGAAACTTTCTTGAAAAGATTAGTTCAAGAGGAAAATCCATGCTAAATGTGGGTGGCACCTTCTAGTGGCAGTGTAGATATAAAGGGACATGGGGGGAAAACTGCTTTTTTGCCTGTTTGCCTCCCATTCTTGCGGGCAAGTTCATCTGACCTGTTCCTTCAGCATCCTTTACTGATTTTAAAACCAGCTTCTTTGGGTCTCCAACATATACTGAAGGCCAAGAGCTCTAGAGGAATCCTCCAGGCCTTCTGTGGCAGGGTGGGACTGATAAGACCTCTGTTTAGCGGACTGAACATCTCTTAGATGCTTGGCTTCTCCAGTGAGTCAGCTATTGTTGGTGCTATGGCAAGTTTTATGTCAACTTGACACAAGCTATAGTCATCTGAGAGGAGGGTACCTTTATCAAGAAAATGCCTCCATAAGATGGACTACAGGAAATGGTAGAGCATTTTCTTAATTGGTGGTTGATACGGGAGAGTCCAGCCCATTGTGGTTGGTGCCCCCCCCCCTGGGTTGGTGGTTCTGGGTTCTATAAGAACGCAGGCTGAGCAAGCCATGGGAAACAAGTCAGTAAGCAGCACTTTCTCTAATGGCCTCTGCTTCCAAGTTCCAGCCCTGCTTAAGCTCCTGTCCTAACTTCTTTCAGTGATTAACAATGATGCAGGTGTATAAGCTAAATAAACCCTTTCCTCTTCACGTTGTTTTTGGTCATGGTATTTCATCACACCAATAGTAACCCTAATAAGCTGGTTGAACTACTGGGACCATATAATGTAAGCTAATCTAATTAATTCCATTATCACTATATCAGTATCTATGTCTACCTCTATGTCTATATTCATTCAGTCTGTCAGGTGTGTGTGTGTGTGTGTGTGTGTGTGTGTGTGTGTGTGTGATATCATGATCCACTCCTCCAGACCAAATATGTTTGATCACTAACTTCCAGTCGTGGTAAAGTATATACAGAGATAATTAAATTAAATCGAGTATACTGGGGTATGTCCTGAATTGATGATATCCCGAGCACTCTTTTAGGAGGGAAATTTCAATAAAGACAGACATGTATGCAGAGATAGTGAATGAGGAGAGAGAGAGAATGAGAATGATGGCCACCTTAATCCAAGGGTGGTCTGCAGCACATCCTTTTTCATAGCCTTTGGGAGCCTTTGAGAGGAACTAGCCCTACTGAAGGGTTACAGTCTCTAGAGCTACTCACAAATCAGTCTTTGCTGTTTAAGTCTCCAACACATAGAGCTTTGTTATGGCAGCCTTCGAAAACTAGAACACAGATGTGATTCAGCCAAACTGAAGACAGAGCAAGTTTGGGCAGGCGCTGATGCAAGGACAGATATCCTTATAAAAAGAAGAAACTTGGAAACATCAGGACTCAGAAACAGAGGACAATAAGATGAGCACTGAAGTAAGGATTTGGAGCACCTACTAAAAGCCATGAGAAAGGTGTGCTACTAATCCTCCATTAGAGGCTTCTAGAAGAAAGCAGCCTTGCCAGCTCCTTAGCATCATACTTGCTACCTCCAGAACACTGAGAGAACACAACTTATGTCAAGGAACCACATAATGGTTGTCACTGTGGGGGCTCTAGGCAGCTAATACACTGATTCTTTTATCTTCTCCTTTTCTCTGACTCCATCCCACCCCAGAAAACCTCTCATTCCTCCTCCACTGAGAAACCTAGTCCCCGACACAGAAGACATAGTCTGCCAGTAGGAACAGCACGTCTATCTGATACAAACAAAAACTTCTGATTTCCCAATACTGACCTATGGGTTTCTTGTGGTTTCTGGAGACTCTATCTTCCCTCTTGTTCTAGTTTTATTTCTGTTGCTATGAAAAACAGCCTTACCAAAAAATAAATAAATAAATAAATAAATAAATAAATAAAGCAACATAAAGGAGGAAATGATTCATCTGGCTTATAATTCTAGGTGTAGTTCATCGAATCAGGCATGTCAAGGCAGGAGCTCAAGCAGCAAGTCACATCCTACCCACAGCCAAGAGCGAAGAGAAGGAAAGTACCCTTGGCTGCTGCTCAGCTATCTATCGTTCCTCTGATACAGGTCAGGGTCCAGACCATGAAATGGTGCTGCTCACACTAGGGATGAGTCTTCCTGCCTCATTTATCAATGAAGACAATCTGACATAGACAGGCCCACAGGTCGACCTGATGTAGAAAAGTCTTCCATTGAGACTCCCTTCTCAGGTGGTTCCAGGTTGTGAAAAGTAGACTTTTGAGACTAACCAACACACACACACACATACACACACACATATATACACATATATACATGCACACACACACATATATATATACACATATACACACATCCACACATATACACACACATCCACACATATACACAGACATATACATATACACACACATCCACACATATACACAGACATACACATATACACACACATATATACACATATATACATGCATACACACACACACACACATATATATATATATATATATATATATATATATATATATATATACACATATACACACATCCACACATATACACACACATCCACACATATACACAGACATACACATATACACACACATCCACACATATACACAGACATACACATATACACACACATTCACACACATATAAACACACACATACACACACATACACACATATACACACATACACACATATACACATATATACACACATAAACACACACACACATGCTCAGCCTCCACATGGTCTTGATTCCTATTGTTTTAAAAAATGGGTGTTATGATTTTAGCTTTGGGTTTCAACAGTGAAGGAGAAGAATCCTGACAGAGAGAAGAAGAAAGTCAGAGCCTAGATGAGCAAGTAAGCAAAGACTGGTAAAAGCTGATGCTGGGCAGACAAGCTCCGGCACCCTTAACCACTCGTGACACTGGCTCAAGGGACAGCAATCACACCTAACAGCAGCAGGGTGGGACCTGTACAGGGGAGACAGAGGCAAGAAGAGAAACCGAGACTTACTAGGTGAGTTTCACTTTAAAACACCAGAGCAGGCAGTCCACCCGCCCCCACATTGAGAAGTTGGGTGAAGATATGAACCTTCTGCACTAAAGTGACTCTTCTGTCTTCAAGGGAGACATACACTCCAAACAAGATTTGCATACTCAAGCTCCTGTCTCCCCCTGCAAGTTTATTGAAGTGTGACATATATGGAAATCAGAAATAAACAGCTCAATTAGTATTCACAAGATTAAGTCACCTACCTAACCCAGACCCACAGAAGCTGAACTTTACCATCACTGCGACTGCTCTGTGTTGCTCTTTCTGGTGCTAACCTCCCCACCTCCCAAAGTGATACCCATTCTCTGCCCTCCGACAGACTTACCTGCACTGTTTGAAGCCTCATACAAATGGAGTGGGGGCCAAATATTCTATTTCGTGTTTGACTATTTTTGCTCAACAGGCAGTAAGCTCCCCCCATGTTTCTATGTGTAGCTGTAGTTTACTCTGTGTTGAGGCTACAGTGTTCCATTGAGTGAATGAACCAAGATTTAGGTGAGTATATTACTGTAAGCAGACACATGGGCTGTTCAGAGGTTGGGGTTATTGTATGTAGTCCTGCCAGGGATACACTTGTGCACATAGATGAACATGACAGCTAGGGAATCACAAGACTCGACAAGGCCACTTTCTCTAGCCACTTTCTGCTTTAGGTGGCCCAGTGCCCTCTTCCAAAGGAATTTTGGAAATTGGCAATAGCTATGTTTCCATCATTGTAAAATATTGGAACTGAAATGTCTTTTAATACCATCTGTCTCATTTCCCATTGTACAGATGAGAATGTGAATGTACAGAAATCTTCTAGACAAAGAGTACCCACTGCAGGTCTAATCATAAGGCTCGTATGTCTTCTGTCTCCCGGCTCCATTTTTCCACTGCAAGTTCTAAGCATCACAACTAGACTCTACAGCAGAGGCTGTGCTTTGAGGCGTGTAATAAATGCATGCTGGCCAATGTCTACACCTCAAACCCACCCCTGTAATTTGGCCCTTTGTTTGCCAAAGACAATCTGAGCCAAGGGTTTCTAGGTAGAGTGTGTAAGCAAATTCCCTAGCCTTGCTGTCTGCCGGGGGCTTGAAATGAGATTGTGTTTCAAAGCATCCAGAAGTTTCCCTAATCCTCATTTCTCATCAGCCTTCGCATCTGTCCTCAGATTCTGTCTCAGTTTTTAGACAGAGCCCTGGTATTACATTGGAGTAGACTGTAGGGATTCTCTCTCTCTCTCTCTCTCTCTCTCTCTCTCTCTCTCTCTCTCTCTCTCTCTCTCTCTCTCTCTCTCTTTCCCTTCCTCCCTCCCTCCCTCTCTCCCTCTCCACTCCACTCCACACCCTTTTCCCCTCTCCCTCTGCCACGTCCTCTCTTTCTCTAATTTTCTCTCCAGAATATCTTTAGACTCATCATCCTCCTGCCTCATTTCCTGGATGCTGGGGGTTATAGGTTTGCACTGTCATGTCTCACTTCTCTTATATCTATTTTATCAACTCATAGATTTAGCCACTCTCTTTCTTATGTGATAAAATACCTAATTAATGAGTCCCTTCCACTTGATATGTATTATTTAATGCTCATAACAGCCCATGTGTCCTGTACTATTTAATTAGTTAACTTATTTATTTAATGTAACATATGAGTTTGGGTATTTTTTATCTTCATTGTGGTTTAGTTTTTGGTTTTTTGTGTTTAGTTGGTGTTTTGTTTGTTTGTCTTACTTTTTATTGTTTTTGCTTTTGTTCTTTTGAAAAAGATCATTTTGTCCAATGATCCATTGGAAGTGGGTTAGCCAAGACTTGGACCCAAGAATTCACTGCCACAATCTCTACCCATGCGCTACAGCTTCTGTCACTGTGAACTATTATCATGGGATCAAGTAGAGGCAAAGTGCTGGCCTAGGGCATGCTATCCTTTAAGGAAACCACATGAAGGAAAACCTGAAGCCACAAAGCAGATATTTCCTTTCAGAATGGATGCATGGTTGTTCAAGTCAAGCCTTCCACTGGAGATGCTTAAGTGTTTGTTTTCAGAGAGTTTACTCCTTACCTTGGGGACTCCACAGAGTCTGGGAGTCTCAATCAGAGTGACTTATAGGGAATGGCTAGTTTCAGTAGTAACTGATACTCAGGATAATACAGTGCTTTGAGGACCAGGTCAGGGGCCATGGAGGAGCTGTGTGACCACAGACCTTGGAAGAAGGGCTTTGTAATGGAAAGACCTCCATGTGTAAAGGGTATAGGGAGAGGGAACCAGACAGCACATTCCAGAGAGTTTCATGCATACAAGTGGAGGTAGCCCTGCTATTCTTTTCTCAGAAATTGAGAGAAGTCCTTGAGAATGTACCTGGGAAACAACAGGAAGAAGCCAAGTGTGTAACTGGCCCTTGTTAACCAGGATCAGACCACCTCTCCCCAAGGAACAAGTCCAAGAGTGCATGAAAACCATTGCCATTGGCAAGGTAAGGTTTATACATAAGAAGCCTGCTTCCCATAGTTTCCTTATGTTACCCCTGTAGTCTCTGATTAAGATCTTCCACAGGATTCCTACTGCATATAGACCAAAACACAAAGCCACTATAGGTCTCCACTTTACTCCTTGGCCTGTCCCATGAGTCCTTGCCTGAATGTGCCTACTGATGTTTTCCCTATCAGTTCCTTGGCATCACCGACAGTCTACAACCTTATATCCAGCTTCCTTTGGAGCACTTGTCAGCATCTCTAATCACCTTGCTTATGTGTCTTTCTACTTGTTTATTGCATATCATTATCACCTACTAGTGTCCAAAGTCCAAAAGAGTTGGCTATGTATGTGCATGTGTGTGTGCATATGTGCGCCTATATGTGTGTCTATATGCATGCACACACTTTACTGTCTTTAAGCTGAGTGCCATCTGCTCCTAAAGCAGTAGCTCTAGGCCTGTAGGTCTCTACTCCTTTTGGAGTCAAATGACCTCTTTACAGGAGTTGCCTGTGACCATCCTGCATATCAGATATTTACGTTACAATTCATAACAGTGGCATAACAAAAATATTTTTCTACTTGGGTTCAGGACAACAAGAGGATCTGTGTTAAATGGCTGCGGCATTAGGCAGGCTCAGAATCACTGTCTTAAAGCAATGCTAAGGATTTCTGCACGTTTGCACATGAATTTGTTGAATGCACAAATGAACAGTATATCAATAATGATGCGGGAAATACTCAGATTTGTAATTCCTACTTTTAAAAAAAGCTTATAAAATAATAGCTGGTGCTTGAAGATCAACCTATGCACAGATTATCAGATATTCCAGGTTGAAAACTATCAAGAAAAAAAGAAAGAAAAAGTCAACCAACAAATTAACTGAAAACCAATCCATGTGGTTGGTTTATACCACAACAGTAAGGCATCTTTATGAACCCTCTTCCCAGTGAAACTGTTAGAAATTATTTAAAACAGACATTTAAAATCCTGAGTACATCAAGAAATAAGAAAGTCTATTCATGAAAATCAAGTCAGAAAAGTGAGATATGAACATTAATTGCAAAGATATGCAGTATTAAATAAAACCCACCTAATACTGTCAGATCAAGACACAAAAAGTAAACTCAGGCAATATGTGGAAATGAATGAAAAAAATGACACAAATATTTAAACCCTTAGAGGAATAGGAGCAGTGTTGAGAGACAGATGCACAGTTTAAAAGGAGAAAAGAAACTGTCCCATAAGTAAGCCACCCATCACTGTAAGACATGAAGGGATAAAAGAGCAGACTAGGCTTCCAAAGAGCATGAGGAAGCACACACTGAAGGCGAGCGAGGGAGTGAATGAAATTGGAAGAGACAAATAACAGAGAAGAAGCACAAAGCCGAGGGCGAGTTCTCTGAAAACATCAACTGATAAACTTTTATCTAGGTTGATGTGGGGGTCCGGGAAGACTCATTACTGGAATGGAAAATGCTGGAAAGGTTACTGTCCTTAACCTTGGAAATCAAAAGAAATTAAAATGAGACATATGAATAACTATATTCTGGCAGATTAGATGAACAGAGATGGCGTGGACACGGTCCTGGAAAGACTGAAATGACATGACTCTCCATCCCCCACTCCCAAAAAGAATTGGTCTGAATAGATCTATAGAAGGAAAGGAGAATGAATTAAAACCTATAGAAACTACCACAAAGGAATGCCCAAGTCCAGGAACCTTCACCAGTGAACTCTACCACATATTTATTGAAGAATCAACCCCCCCTTCAAGATCTCCAAAAAGAAAATTGAGCACTTTCCATCTCCTTTTTGAGACCAGAATTACCCCCCAAGTGACAAACATATAATGGCATCCCAAGAAAGCAAACAGACTTCATGTTTTCATAAACACAACAATGAAATTCTCTACAAGATTCTCACAATCTGGACCCAACAAAAGGTGGAATCCTTACAGTCCGATTTTACAGTCGAAAATAAAATTATTTCCAATTCAGTTCTGCCTCCATCTCAGATTGACAGGTACACCTGCTGAGAAGGAGGCCTCCTGTGCGCAACCTCCCAGTGGGATGCTTTCAGCCCGAGGAGTCATCTGTACAGGCGAAAAAGACAAGCAAGAACCGCTTGCCTGAGAAATTCAGAAGAAACCCCCACTGGAATGTGTATATCGTCATCCTGGACAGCTCGAGAAACCTAGTGGAGGCATGTAGATGATACAGAGAAAAGAAATATGAATAAAATAAATAACTTTTTCCTGAGCTCCTCGGACTTTTGGGAGAGAGGATACAATATTCTATCCCTCTCCCATCCATATATGGTAAGTGTTCTTAGAATTTCTCAAGCACTCTGGCATGCACTCACAATTTCACAGCCATAATTTGCAGACACCATCAACTTCACTTTAAAAGAAAGAAACTAATGGAAAAAGTTTGTACTAACTAGTTGGTGCTGGATCACACTACTCAGGGGGCTTTGTTCAACTTCAGCCAGGGCGTCAGAAAAACAGCTACGGAGACAACAAAGCTGTTTATCACTTACCTCAGGAAATCCAGAATCAGACAGCTCTCGATTTAGCTCTGCAGCTCAGCAATGTCATTACAAATTTTGCCATCTTTATATTTAGTCCATCAGCCTTAACTCTCAGAACTATGCTTTTTGCTCAATACCTCACTCCTATCAAGGGGATGCTATGTCTCTACACATCTCATCTGTTCTCAAGGAAGAAAGACAAAAGAATAGGTTTAACTATGAGTATTTAACATTTAGCTGTGATTTTCATAAAAAGCGAATTGGTTCTGACAGGCTGTTGTGGTTTATGAAAAGTTCGCCCACACATTTGAGCCCTCACATCTGAACACCCAGTCTCCTGCTGGTGGCACTGTTTGGAGATACTGTGGAACCTCTAGGAAGTGGAGTCTTGCTGGGGGAAGTGGGTCACTGGATAGACGGGCCTTAAAGTTTTATATCCAAACCCCAGTTCCTGTTCACTCTTTGTTGCCTGCCTGCTGACTTGATGTGACACTCAGTCTCACACTCCTGCCACCATGCTGTTCCTGCTGGGATGGATCACATCTCCTCTACCCATTAAGTTGCTTCTGGTTGGCTGCTTCTTGTGTACTTTGTTACAGCCATGAGAAAAGTAATGATTACAGACCCCAAACAGACTTAATAACCATTAGATGGAACCAAGGCTCACAGAGTCACCTCTGGATAAGAGTGAAGCTAGAGATGAAAGATGAAAGCAAGTTAGTAACTGTGAAAGGATGCCCAAGTTGTCTTAAAACAAAGCTGCTTTAGGGTTTTTTTTTCCCCAGCTTATGTGATTTAAAAAAAATCGTGATGAAAATGTAAAGGAAAGTTTATTTTGGCCCTCAGTTCAAAGTTACAGTTCATCATGGTGAAGGTTACAGTCCATCATGGCTAAGACATTACAGTAGCAGGTGACTGAGGCATCTGGCCATGTTAGATTCACAGCCAACAGGTAGGGAGTGATGAATGGTGGTGTTAAATTCAGATTCTCCATTTTATACACTCCAAGCCTAGGGAATAATATTACCCAGAGGGGGCTCTTTTAACCTATCTCATTTAACCTAGACAAGATAGTCCTCCACAAGTATACCCAGGGGCACATCTCCCTGCTGAGTCTAGAGCTTATCAACTTCTGCTGTAATTAAGTAATGTCCTGAGCTAAGTCAGGAATCGACCAGCAGTGAGAGACCTGCAGATGGCTGCTGGGAGAGGTCCTAAGAAGCATCTATACAGCACCATGTAAATATTCTTTTCCTAAATCCTTTTCTGCTCATTTATTATGGCATCGTCACAGCTTCCACGAGAATCAAGAAGGTGCTATGTGTTATAGATGTCATGTTAGACTCTGATAGGTGAGTGGCCCTTCTGCTCAGTAGAGCTTTCTATCATGTCATTCTCAGAGTGCCAATAATCCTAAAGATGAGATCTTCTGGAGAAATAATGCATTTGAAACATACTGCCCCATGGAGCACCCTTAAAACACAGAAGTCTCCTAAGGACCATAGATGCTCCATCTCATTTAACCACCTAGAAACCCTTCCACATAGGGGGTATTCAAACAGATACACAGAGCTAGAGAGGGCTAGAATTGAGATTCTAATCCAAGTAATTTCTTTTCAAACCTGACACTCTATCAAGCATACAGGGCTGGAGAGACGTCTTAGTGGCTAAGAGCACTCATTGTTCTTGCTGAGAACAAGGGCTCAGTTCCCAGTTCTTTAGCAACTCAAACCTAGGTGTAACTCCAGTTCTAAAGATCTCCTCAGGCACCAGGCACACATGAGGTATAAATACATACATGCGGGCAAAACTTTCACATACAAAAAAGAAGCATAAACAAATCTTAGAACATTCTATTGTCCCAAGACTTCTAAGGCCTTGCCTATACTGAAAATGTAATATATATGTGTACACACACACGCGCGCGCGTGCTCACACACACACACACACACACACACACACACACACACACACACACACATTTATATATTCTACTCTTACATTTTCTTGTCTGTACTGGCCCCTCTTCCAGCTGTCAATAAATTTAGACATAGTTGAAATTTTAATTATATATTTTATTTATAATTATATATAATTAAATTATTTATTACTATATATTTATATTATATATGTATATATATATGTATATATGTGTGTGTGTATATATATATATATATATATATATATATATATATATATATATATATATAATTAAAATTTCCAGAAAATCTCTCAACACATTGGGTGTAGAGGAATACTATTCACAGGATGCCTAGCAGAACTGTAAGTGAATAGTATCAACATACTTCTACAAGGACTGGTATGGCCAACAATTGCCCTATAAACTAAAAAACAGGGCTCAACCACTCTCCCTCCCACCAACCCTTCTCCTGATTATTTTCTGCCTAGCTTTCAAAATGTCAATATTTTCTTTCAACCATTCTTCTTCAGATGGATTGTTTGGAACTCTCCATATAGTTTTGGTGCTCCCTCTTTATGGACCCTATTGCCCTATGAAGGGGACAATGTGGGTAATGTATGGAACATTGTGTAATGACTCATATGGGAACAGCATATTATTTGGATTGAATGAGCAGAGGCCAAGGGTAGTCTGAATATTCTCTGATGAGTAGGGCACAACCCCATCCCCACACCTGGCCCATAAGAAGGAATTATTCTACTCTTGCATTTGTTTGTCTGTACTGGACCCTCTTCCAGCTGTCAACACATTTGAACATAGTTTCATTTTTAATCACTTTCATAGTTTGCATACAAAAATGGGTTTCATTATGATATTTTCATATATGTAGATATCATTATGTCCTGCTTGTGCACATCTCATAATCCTCCCTGCCTACCCTTTTCTTCTTTCAAATTATTCCCCTCTATGTCTATGTTCAGCTCCCTCCCCTCCCCCATCACCCCCCACACACACCTCTAGATTCACATAAGAGAAAATATGTATAATATAATTTCTTACTTTCTTTTAGCTTGTCTGATTCACCCTTTCTTTCTTTTTAGATTTATCCCTTCACCCATTGTCCACTTTCTACTTCCATGTCACACACTCTCTCTCACACACACCCATACACACACCTAGATCCTACATACAAACAAAAACATGACTTCTGTCTTTTTGAATCTGGCCCAATTTACTTAACTGGATGCTCTCCATGTCCATATTCTGCAAACAGCGTAATTTTATCTTTATTTTTTCATTGGTTGGATAAAATCTATTATCCACATCTCCCTTACCCACTCGTCTGTTGGTAGGCATCAAGGCAGACTCTCAGTCTTGGCAGCTGTGTAAATTACAGCTACAAAAACAGATGTGCAAACATCTCTGTGATGATGCACCATTGTCTATTTCTTGACTACAGAGCAAACTTCTTAGAATGTATTGGGCACAAGCAGGACTCTAAAGTAGGTGTGTTTGGGAGGCATCTACTCACATCTTAAACCCCATTCCTGGGTCCCCTGGCACAACTCATCTGCAGGTCCTGACGCCATGTTTAGACTTTATCATTGTTTTGTAGTTGACAGAGATCAACAATACACTTCACCTCTCCTTATTTGTCTACAGAGAATCTAGAATTGTCTTTTGTGTTTCTCTGGACCTGAGGGTTGTTGAACAGCCATCTTTAACACAGTCAATGATCAACTTGAATGAAAGAGGATGATAAGCCTACTGGAGATAGGCACAGTCACCAGACAATGCAGTAGATTCAGATGTCAGCCTTGGCTTCCACTGGCTTTCCATCTTTGAGTCCACACAAGAAGGTGTGTCGCTCTTGTGCTTTGATTTGGGGATTCTTTTCCTGTGCCCCTATAATAAACTCTGTGTTTCATTTTGATCTGAGCTAAAGGGTCCCAATTAAACACAAGCTGGAAATAGTCTGGTTTTCTTAATCTTTAATTCAAGGTTCTTCCTTCTCCCAAAGCATAAAAGAGAAAATAGAGGCTGTGCCAGAATGAGCCTATGAGGTGGCCATAGATGGCACCTCTGTCACCCTTCTACAAAGGACAACTGGAAAGGCCTTCCCTATTTTTGGATGATTAGCCAGAAAGGGTGACTAATGCCTGGGGTCTTGCTTTGGACTCTAAACCATATAATGTTGCAGAGCCCTGAATCCTCTCAGTGAAGGACATTAACAATCTGCTTCAGTTTCAACACATCAAAAGAGGTTTGTGGAGACAATTATTTGCTGAAGGGGCAAGTGACCTTGTTGGACTTGACATTTATTTTATCTTCCTTTGAAAACAGTTAAAATTGCACAGTTGATATTTCGTGCTTCTAATCCTTCGCCTCTAGATGGTTACCAGAAAGAAATAATAGTAATAAAAAAAGATTAGATCTAGCTTTTGACTTGGGGTAGACTTTGGAATTATTTCTTTTCAAAGAAAAACAAGAACAAGACTCTGGCTATACCACTGCTCCCACACAGGAAGAGCTCCTGATGGCCCCTAGTGGTGCTGGCCTGAGGACACAGCAGCTTCAGTGGTTGGTCTGAGGCCAGCCAGCTTCAAGTTCAAATTCTGTGCCTGGCTCCAAGTTGGCTAGAGAATAATGTGTCCGCAGTGCTAGTGTTGTCTGCTGTGGGGCAGGCCAGTTCCCTGAAGTGAACCCGCCCTATGCTTGTTCCCTGACCTCCTCCCACAAATCTGGGATGGTTTTCTAGAGAAATAGCTGCTAGAGTCCTCCACCTAGTCTGCTCTTGCTTTACACAGCACTGGGGCCAGGGAACACTTGAAGGGTGGATTCCAACACCCTGAGGTCAACACCATTCTCCGTGGCACACTCTGTGCTACTAGAAGGTTTTGAGAAACTCCTGTCAACACCAGCCATTTTTTTTTGTCTTTTTTTAATTTTACAAAACTGTCTGTATTTGTGTATATGTTTGTACATATATGTATGTGCTTATGTGTATGTGTGTATATGTTTGTACGTGTGTATGTGTGTATGTACATTTATATGTATACATGTGTATGTCTCTATGTATGTATATGTGCTTGTGTGTATGTATGTTTATATGCATACATGCGTATTTCTCTATGTATGTATATGTGCTTATGTGTATGTGTAGTATATGTGTATGTGTAGTATATGTGTGTATGTATGTTTGCATGCATACATGTGTATATATCTATGTATGTATATGTGCTTATGTGTAGTATATGTGTGTATGTATGTTTATATGCATACATGTGTATATCTCTATGTATGTATATGTGCTTATGTGTATGCGTGTATGTATGTTTATATGTATACATGTATATATGTCTGTATATTATGTGTGTATATATGTGTGTATGTATATATGTGAGTATGAATATGTCTGTACGTGTGTGTGTGTGTGCCCATGGCCCATTTGGAAGCCAGAGGCTGATGGCAGGTTTCCTCCTTATTTTTTTGAGACAGAGTCTCTCACTGAGCCATGAGTTCACTGATTTGACAAAACCAAAACCAGGCAGCTGTGACTGATCCTCCTACCTCTGCCACACTCAATACTGGATGGCATGCATCTATTGCCATGCCTGGCTTTTTTTTCAGTGCTGAGGACCTGAGTCCTCATGCATTTTATCCACAGAACCATCTCTCCAGCTCTGACTGTCCCAAAATATTTCTTTCTATCTCGTATTAGGCCATAGCTCTTCCCTAGTGGAGCATGCCTGCAAGCTTGCTGAGTTTTCCATTCTCTTGGCCTCTGATGGCAGGATTAAATTCAACTGAACAAAGAGCTTAGAAGACATTGTGAAGTTCATAGTCAAACAGTAAACTCAGATTCAGAAGGGTCTGTCTACATGAAGGATTTTTGTGTGTTGATTGTTAAAAAATGAATGGGAAAAGAAAAACGAGGTGCATCTTCGGATGTAAGGCCAATAATGAATGTCAGGATTTCTTTGACTCTCTGGAGGAAAACTCCATGCTGATGTACTCATATGTTCTCTTCAGAAGCCCACGTTAGCATGTAGGAATTCAGCAGGTGGTGTGGGACTCTGTGATGTTTTAACAGCACTGCAGAGACCACTTAGAAATACTGAACGTCACCAAGAGAACAAATGCAGCAGCCTTCCCTGATGTCATCCTGGCTTGTTCTCATTAAGGATCCAAGTGTGTAGGCGAGCTTTCCTGATGTAGCCTGTGACGGGGGCCCTGAGGACAGACACTACAGGATGTCACTTGCAGGTCCCAGCTCCCTGCTATGCGACTCTTCCAGAGGCCTGAGCTTTGATTGAGATGCCTGTCAGAGGCCACGGCCATTGCAGCCCTGCTGTGACTCAAGCAGATGGCTGATGGGGTCCAGCCCCTTCTGACTGGTGATGAAAATACCAGAAGCCACACTGCATTGTGTACACGCCATGAGGCTATTTTTTTTTTTTATATTCTTTTGTACTGCTGGATTCTATTTTCAGAATGGGTCAATCGTTTCTACACTCAGCACTGGCTGAATGAGCAATCATGCCAGGTGTGTGTTTGAAGTGTCTACTGCAATCTGTTCAAATTGGAATTAAAAAAAAATTAGACTTCAGAATCACTCTCTTACACTTGGGTTTCTTACAGACAGCCCGTTAGTTGGAGATGGAAGAAAGAATTTCATTCTCCTTTTCTAGAAGCATCAGAGGCAGTCTCAAATTGAAACACTAATTTAAATTGTTTTGCCTGTATCTCTTCTGCAGAGGTGTTGCTAATGACCCCCCTCTCACAAAAATGGGGTACAGGGATGGAAAAGAGAAGAGAAAACAGAGACGGTCCAGGAAGATGGAGATGGTGTGCTAGTTCAGTGTTTGCCTCGCATACATGAATCTCTGGACTCCATCCCAGCACCCTATAAACAAGCAGAGTGATGCACGCCTGTAATCCCGACACTAAGAAGGTGGAGGTATGAGATATGAAGTTCAAACTCATTCTTGGCTGAAAACAGAGTTGGAAGCTAGCCTGAGCTGTGTGGGACTGTCTCAGAAAGGAGAAAAAGAGGCAGGGGAGAATGGAGAAACTGGAGTGGGGAAAGAGCATCTCCTAAACTCTGAATGCTCTGTCCCTAGGCAACAAGTTCAGGCATTATTGGGGCTGACTTTGGCCACGAATGCCCCTATGGTGTCATTTCATCCATTGGGCCATTATTCCTAAAATGTTGATCATTAGAATCATGTACTAAGCTTCTATAAAATGTCACCTTCCCAGTTCTCACCCTCAGAGACTCCACAATCCAGCACATTTGGGCTGAAGCCAGGAAATCTGCAGTTTGAATACCAACTGTGGTGAGCCTAATCTGAGAACAGCACATGAAGAGGTGGCATGCATAACTGTTAAAGTCACAGAGACAATGGCAACTCCAGTCAGCCTGCTGCTAACCCTGCAGCCCCTGTCTGTCTTTCCCAAGCAGTGGTTCTCAACCTGTGGGTCGAGACCCGTCTGGGGACTTGATTAACACAGGGATCTCATAACAGACATCCTCTATATCAGATATTTACATTCTGATTCATAACAGTGGCAAAATCACAGTTATGGTGTAACAACAAAAATCATTTTATGGTTGGGGTCACCATAATGTAAAGCACTGTATTAAAAGGTTGCAGCATTGGGAAGGATAAGAACCAGGCTTTTGAGGGTTCTGCTGGATCAGTGAGAACTCGTTCCCAGTCTTTCCTCTTTAATTCTTTAGCATGATCCTGAGCAAATGTTCCAGGGAGGGGAGGCTCAGAGCCCCCTCCATACAGCAGGGACTATATAACTTGCCTCCCTTGCATCTTTTTGCTAAAATTAAGAAGAGCTTGTAGGGTATTGCATGTTAGAAGTCACAATTATTTAATCTAGTGATGGTCTTTTCATTCACACCCGGGAGTGCCACATCTAAACAGGGTCATTCATTGAGCATCAGGAAACATGCTGTGTGTAGGATGGGGTAAGGGAGGCTTCTCCATGTGGCCATGAGGCTTCAAAGCAACTGTGTGTGTAACAGGGATACCCTTATGTCCCTATTGAATGAAAACTCTGCAGGTGGAGGTGGGAAAGTACAGGGCTAACAGTGCCTGAGATCGCTACTGAGCATGGTAAATGTACAGAAGTCACCAGGCCTGCTGGTCACAGAGCTAGAGTCCAGGGACGAGACAGGACCACACCAGCCTCTTTCTCACTCTCAGCCGAGTGTCTTGCCTCCTTCTGGCCAGCCCTACTACACGTCCCTGAAGTCTTGCCTATTGCCCACTGCCCCTACCGAAACTTCCCTTTCCTTTGGTCTTCATTGCCTTTCCCTAGATGGAATTTCCAAGAAGGTGTCTGACACAATTCGGAAGCTCTCAAAACTCAGCTTTTGTCTTTTTTCCTTAACATTTAAAGATTTTTGTATATTAGTATTGCATGTGTCCTGGGCACATGGTATGGTGCAGGTATGGGGGTCAGAGGACAACATCTCTGGGTGGGTGTCTCTCCCTCTACCTTTGCATGAATTTGGGGGATTGAATTCAAGCTGTCAGACTTGTAGAGCAGGTGCTTTCCTCCTGGGAGTCATCATGCTGGCAGTCAGAGTTTTATTGCTTCAAGGAAACACCATGACCAAAAAGTTAGTTGCAGGGGATGGGGAGGGGCGGTTACTTGGCTCACACTTCATATCACAATCACTGGAGGAAGTCAGGACAGGAACTCAAGCAGGACTGGAATCTGGAGGCAGGAACTGATGCAAAGGCCTTGGTGGAGGCATGTTGCTCACTGACTTTTTTCCCTGGCTTGCTCAGCCTGCTTTCTTATAGAACCCAGGACCACCAGCCCAGGGATGGCACCACCCATAATGGGTTTGGCCCTCCAAACCCATTATTACCATATTATCAAATATATCATATTATCAAACTAATTGATAATATGCTTTACAACTGTTTATCTCATGGAACCATTTCCTCAAAGGCTCCTTCCTTTCTGATGACATTAGCTTGTGTCAAGTTGACACACAAAACTAGCCAGTACAATCTTCAAGCAAGTTTGGTTTTAGGGTGGTTGTTGTTGTTGTGGCTGCCGCCATTTTACCATTTTATTAAGCCTTCTATAAAAATTCCAGTAGGAGAATGTCATCCATCTGGATCAGGTCAGTAAGCAAGATCAAAGGCAAGAGGCTGATCCCAGTTTGGGCAGGCATCATGATCTAGCTCTACAAGTCCTTGTCTCCTTGCATGTTAGTCAGCTTCCTGCCATTATAAGAAAACACCTAAGATAATCGACTTACAAGGAAGAAAAGTTTGTTCTGTCCTATAGCTTCAGAAGTCCACAGTTGCTTGGCTCTTATTTGGAGCCTATAGTGGGCCAGAGCATCAGCATGCTGGGGAACGGATGGTAAAGCATCTGGCCAGGGGTGGGAGGGAAAAAGAGGAACATCACCCAACATCACCTTCAAGGATGTACCCTTAAGGTCCTACCTTCCTCCCTTCTATTCAGCCTCAATACCCAAAGGCTCTACCACTGGTAGCACAGGTTGGGAATCAAGTTGGAAATATTTAAGATCCAAACCACAGTGCTTACCTTACTCTACTTCCTAATCCAAAGCAACAGTGTAGGTTTTTTTTTTTTCTGGTGTAAAGGCCTCTTTCCCTTAGTCCTTCCTTATTTTTATTGCCCAGCTCCAGAATATCCAGCTATGATCTGACAAAGTAGCTGTAGCTTTCCTACTTCAAGGGAACTCACAGACTCCCTACTGGGCTGGGCCTGCTGCATGCAGACTTGTTTTTCTGTTTCCTAATTCTAGTGTGATGATGCCCTCCTAATATGAGAATTCTCTAGGCCAGCGTTTCCCCTAAAGCGCCATCAATGTGTTTTGAAGAGGGGGTGAGTCATCAGCCAATATTTTTGAGGAATATTTTTGCTTGGTTTGAGAGATGATATTTTAAACAACTTTCTTTTAAAATGAGAGGAAAATCAAAATGGACAGCGCATTAAGAGAGCTCCGGGTGGCAGACTTGGGGAAAAGACCCTTCCAGAGGAGGAAGAGCTATGACGAGCATTACAGCTAGAAAGATATCCAGTCAAGAAGCTGACCATGAAAGAATGCTGGAACTAAGCAAAACTGAGGTAGAACAGAATATAGATGTTGTTTTTATGACATGCTGTAAATTATGCAAATACTGTCAAGCCGATAGATTGAAGAGTCTCTGATGCATCTCAGAAACACCCAGAGCAGAAAACGACTACAAAGTGCCTTCTGTTCTTGCAAATAAAGTTTTATTGAGATGGAGTCATATCCATTCATAATCTTAACAGCTATGTTCACCATAACATAGAAGAGTGGTTATAGAGACCTACTATAGGCTACAAAGTAAAATATTTCTACTCTCATACCCTTATAGGCAAAAAGTTTGCCAATTCATACTCTAGAATCTTCTTTCTTATACAACAAGACACTACTTTACAAACTTATTCCCATAGGAAGAGAATGCATTTTTGTGAAGAATCTTCTAAATATAGAAGTCCATACAACATATAATCCTAGGGAGGATGTGGGAAGGAGCAGGAGCCATGGAGACAACCACTCTGCTTTGCTTTAGAGCCCCTCCTTAAGGATGTTTCTGGAAGCCAGAGTTCCAAGGCATGTGGTTTGAAATTTAGTCCACTAATTTCTTGAGGTCAGGGCAATCTTAATTTCATATGTATATAGATAATGATTGGCACAGAAAATATGCTCAAAGCATGCCAGGTATACAAAGGGATACAGGGCTCCCAGTTAAGACCAAGCCCCTACAGCCAAGCAAAATCTCTGCGGGACCTTTGCCATCTCCACCCCTCCTAGGAGCTCTCTGCAGTCACTGTCACCTCCTCTTCTATCTTGATGCCACTGTTCCCTACTTCAACTCCATTTCTCCTCCAGAAAGGAACCCTTAAGGTCCACAGTGATAATCTTTACTACAGTCCACAGACATTCTTGGTTATTGTTCTCAGGTGACCCCTGAGCACTTTCCCTCCTCCTCTTCTTCCTCCTCCTCCTCTTCCTTCTCTTCCTCCTCTTCCCCCTCCTCCTCTCACTTCCTACTTTTTTGGCTCTTTCAAAAAGAAATTTTGTTTTATGTTTTTATTATTTTAACAATTGTATAAATTTATGGAATACAGTATACTGCTTTGATATGAATCACTATAGAATGGTCAAATCAGATTAAAATTAATGAACTGGTCACCTGAAAGAAACACATCTTTGTGGTATGAATATTTAAAATAAATTCTCTCAGTTATTTTGAAATATATTGCTGTATGATTTCCTATAGTTACCAGAACCCCTTCATCCTGTATTACCGAAGTTGTGTGCTCTTTAAAGAACAAACAGCTGCCCTTTCCCTTGCACACACCCTCTTGCCACTGGCAACTGTCATTCTGAACAAAGGGTTAATAGCCAAGATATACCAGGAACAACTAATCAATAACATGAAATAAATTACTACTAAAAATGGGTAAAGGACACGAAAAATAAACACAAATTGCCAACAAATGTATTTTCAATTTAATTTTAAATTTTTCTAAAGGAGAAAGACTTTATTTAACCTAAGATGTATGGGGATATAAGTCAATATAATGACTTGGACATCAACATACCTGTGCAGATGGTTACAGTGCATTCCAATCTCAGAATTCCTCTGACATGTCCCTGTCTTTTCTTTTTAATCATTAATTAATTTATTTATTCACTTTACATCCAAATATCAGCTCCCCTTGCCTCCCAGTACCCCTCACACAGATTTCCCTCCATACCCCCTTCTCCTCTGAGAAGGGGGAACCCTTTGGGTATAACACCCCCACACCTCCCACACTCCAGGCGCATCAAGTCATTCCAGGACTAGGCACATCCTCTAAGGCCAGACAAGGTGGCTCAGTTAGGTCAAGATACACAGGAAGGTAATAGATTCAGGGACAGTCCCCCAATCCAGTTATTGGGGGACCCACATGAATACCAAGCTGCAAATCTTCTACGTATGTGGGGCCTGAGGTCCAGCCCGTGCTTGCTTTTTGGTTGGTGGTTAAGTTTCTGAGAGCCCTCCAAGGGTCCAGGTTATTTGACTCTATTGTTCTTCCTGTGGAGTCCCTGTTCTCATTGGATCCCTCAATCCTTCCTCCAACTCTTCCACAAGACTCCCCAAGTCCCAACTAATGTTTTACTGTGAGTTTCTACATTTGTTTTCATTAGTTGTTGGGTAGAGTCTCTCAGAGCACAGTTATGCTAGGCTCTTGTCTGTAAGCCTAACACAGTATCATTAATAATGTCAGGGATTGGTTCCTGCCGATGGGATAGGTCTCAATTTGGGCCATTCCCTCTGTCTCTGCTCTATTTTTTGTCCCTGCACATCTAGACAAGACACATTTTGGGTTGAAGGTTTTATGGGTGGGTTGCTATCTTTATCCCTCTACTGGGAGTCCTGCCTGGCTATAGGAAGTGGCCACTTAAGGATCCACTGCTAGAGGCCTCAGCTAGAATCACCTCCATAGACACACTGGGGCCTCCCTGCTTCCCAGGTATCTGGCACATCCTAGAGATGCTTCTCACCAATTTCTGTTCTCTCTCCCCTGCTCTTATTTCCCCTTCTGAGAAAGATTCAACCACCCTTCCTTGGGCCCTCCTTATTATTTGAATTCTTTGAGTCTGTGGAGTGTAACATGGCTATCATGTACTTTATGGCTAATATCCCTGCATAAGAGAATACATACTATGCATGTCCTTTTTGGTCTGGGTTACCTCACTCAAAATAATATTTTCTATTTTCATCCATTTGCCTGCAAAATTCATGACTCCTTTGTTTCTAAAGGCTGAGTAGTATCCCATTGTGTAAATGAGCCACATTTTCTTTATCCATTCTTCATTAAGGGGCACCTAAGTTGTTTACAAATAAAGCTGCTATGAACACAGTTGAACAAGTGTCCTTGTGGGATAGTGCAGCATCTTTTAGGAGTTGTATAGCTGGGTCTCAAGTAGAACTATTCTCTATTTTCTAAGAAACTGCCAAATTATTTTCCAGAGTGTTTTTTTTAAAGGTTTGCACTCCCACCAACAATGTAAGAGTGCTCCCCTTGTTCCACATTTTTGCCTGCTTGTGCTTTCCCTTGAATTTTTTTTTTATCTTAGTCATTCTGATGGCTGTAAGATGGCATTTCACAATTGTTTTTATTTGCATTTCTCTGATAACTAAGAAGTTTGAACATTTCTTTAAGTGTTTCTTGGCGATTAGAGGTTCCTCTGTTGAAAATTCTCTGTTTAGCTCTATATCCCATTTTTAAATTGGGTATTTGGGTTGTTGGTGCCTAACTTGTTGAGTTCTTTATATATTTTGAATATTAACCCTATGTCTGATAAAGGTTTGTTGAAGATCTTTTCCCAATCTGTAGGCTGTGATTTTGTCCTATTGACAGTATCAGTGACAGTGACAGTCAAAGGACTTACAGAAGCTTTTGATTTTCATGTAGCCCCATTTATTAATTGTTGATCTTAGTACCTGAGCCATTGGTGTTCTGTTCAGGAACTTGTCTCCTGTACCAAGCACCAATGGGTTCAAGGGTATTTCCCACTTTCTATTCTATTAGATTTAGTATATCTGGTTTTAAACTGAGGTATTTGATCCACCTAGTCTTGGGTTTTGTGCAGAGTGATAAATATGGATTTATTTGCATTTGGGGGCTTGCAAACATCCAGTTAGGCCAACACCATTTGTTGAGATGCTCTGCCTTTTCCATTGCTTTTGGTTTCTTTGTCAAAAACTAAGTGCCATAGGTGTGGAGTTTATTTCTAGGTCTTTGATTCTAGTCTATTGATCAACCCATCAATTTCTATACCACTATCATATAGTCTTTATAACGATTGCTCAGTAGCTTAAAGTCAGGGATGTTGATACTTTCAGAAATTATTTTATTGTACAGTATTGTTTTAGCTACCCTGGATGTTTTAGTTTTCCATATGAAGTTGAGAATTATTTTTTCAAGGCTTGTAAAGAATTACATTGGATCTGTAGATGGCTTTTGATAAGATGGCCATGTTCTCTATGTTAATCCTACTGATCCAGTAGCATGAGAGATCTTTCCATTTTCTGATATTTTCTTCAAATTCTTTCTTCAGATACTTGAAGTTTTTATCATCCAGGTCTTTTAGTTGCTTGGTGAAAGAAAGTTACACCAAGATATTTTAAATTATTTGTGGCTACTATGAAGAGTATTGTCCCCCTAACTTTCTTTCTTAACTTATTTATCACTTGTAGAAAAGAGGAATACAAACTTCTTTCAGTTGATTTTTGTATCCAGCCACTTTGCTAAAGGTGTTTATCAGCTGTAGAAGTTCCCTGGTAGAATTTTGCAGTTCACTTATGTATATCATCATATCATCCATGAATAGTAGTGATACATTGACTTCTTTCCAATTTGTATCACCTTGATCTCCTTTAGTTGGCTTATTGCTCTAGCTAGAACTTTAAGAACTGTAGTAAAGAGATAGGGAGAGAGTGGTCAGCCTTGTATTGTCCCTCATTTTAATGGAATTCTTTAACTTTCTCTCCATTTAACTTGATGTTGGCTAATGGCTTTTTGTATGCTACCTTTATTGGGTTTAGGTATGTTCCTTGTACCCCTGATCTCTGGAAGACTTTTTAACATGAAGAGGTGTTGGTTTTTGTCAAAGGCTTTTTCAACATCTAATGAATGACCATGCTTTTGTTTCTTTGAGTTTCTTTATATGGTGAGTTACATTGCTGGATTTTCATATATTGAACCACCCCTGCATCGCTGGGATGGAGCCTTCTTGATTATGGTAGACGATGTCTTTGATGAGTTCTTGAATTTGGTTTGCAAGTATTTTTTGAGTATTTTTGCATTAATGTTCATAAGGGAAATTATTCTGTGATGCTCTTTCTTTGTTGAGTGTTTGTGTGGTATCAGTGGAAGTGTGGACTCAGAATAAATTTGGCAGTTTTTCTTCTATTTCTACTTTATGGAATAGTTTGGAGAGTATTGGTATTAGGTCTTCTTTGAAAGTCTTATAGAATTCTGCACTAAAACAATCTGGACCTGGGTTTTGTTTTGTTTTTTGTTTGTTTGTTTTGTTTGTTTGTTTATTTGGGGGACTTTTAATGACTGGTTCTATTTCCTTAAGGGATGATAGGACTATTTAGATACCTTACCTGATCTTGACCTTAACTTTTGTAAATGGTATCTTTCTAGAAGTGTAGATATGTGGGCTGGCCTCTAGAGAATGTAAGACATCTGCCCAGGCCTGTCTGGCTTTTCAAGTCTTGGTTTAGAAGTCTGGTATAATTCTAATAGGTCTGCATTTATGTTACTTGATCTTTATCCCCTGTGGTTTTTAATATCCTTTGTGTATATTTAGTATTTTGATTACTATGTGGCAGGGAACATTTCTTTTTTGGTGTACTCTACTTTGTGTTCTGTAAGCTTCTTGTATGTTTATATGCATCTCTTTCTTTAGGTTAGGAAATTTCTTCCATGATTCTGTTGTAGATATTTTTTGGATCTTTGACTGTAAGGAGCTAGGGAACACATAGCTGGGGAATAGAGTAGTGTAGTAGTATATCTGTCCAATCTAGGTGTGCAGTTTATAAATATGGTAACTGAGTTGTGTGGTTTTTGCATGGACATTTTGGGGTTGGAGATTTATGGATACAAATCTGGCTGGGTGTAAATATAAAACTCTCTAGTCTTTTCCTTTCACAGAGCTAAAGGGTACTGAGTGAGATCTGGGAGGTCACTGGCATTCTACAGACTAGCCACATGGGGGGTGGATGGCCTGGTTGGCTTAGCAAGCCAGCCACGAAGAACCATGGTCAGAGCAGCATGTGGCATTGAGCACGCAGCAAGCCAAGACCAGGAGAGAGAGAGAGCTAGCAGGAAAGCTGAGTGAGACTGATGCAGCTGCTGGTCCCAGAGCCTAGCTGGACCAAGCACGGGCTTTTTAAAATTACACACAATAGATGGCGCTCAATGCAGGGAATGAACCCATGACCCTTAGCTTAAAAGTCTCATGTTCTACCAACTGGACTGAGCTCAGGCCCTTCCACCCTCTCTCATTCTGTCTTGAGGCAGCTGCAGAAGTCCCCTATATTTGTGCTGTATACCTTCCCTACTAAGCAACAACAAAGATTATGCTGCTTACAACAAACACTAACCTACACTCCATGCCTTCCCAAGACACACAGAATAAAGGCTCAACTCCACTAACAGCTTACATAGCCTGGTCCCTCTCATCACTGTTGTCACCATACACATGCACTACCTGCAGCTATACTGATCTATCTATTGTGCAAACCCGCCATGCTTCTACTAATCAAAGAGGATGTATCCATATATGTTGTATGGTCTTACACACATATATACACACACACATGAAAGACAGAGAGAGAGAGACAGAGAGAGAGAGAGAGAGAGAGAGAGAGAGAACATCTCCATCCTACAAATCTTAGATTGAACACCATTTATAACCAAAAATTAGACATCATGGTATTCCGAAGTACCATGAATGTCTCCCTTCTAACTTGTCATAGCTGTAACATCATACTGTTTTATAGTCACTTGTTATCTCTCTACTCACTAGATTCTAACATCCAAAGTCTGACTTTTCTCTTTCATGTATGAGATCTGTGTATTCATGGTTTCTAGCATAGATCTGGCTCTTGAGTACGCAGTGATAGTAAAGTGAATTAAACTACTTACCTTTATTCAAACTTGTTCCATTTCGATGAACTCTGAACATGTACCTGAGCCATCTGTCTAGGCTTGTCCCTGGCTTGCCTTTAAATTGTTGCTTCTAGCATATTAGGAAGTCTAGCCAAATGCTCTGCAAGCTCCCTCATCATTGCTGGTCTTAGAGCTCATGTGTTACCCTTACTCCTGGGCTCTTGCTACTCCCAAAGTCAAGATTTACCTTAAATTCAGTCTACTTTATTTTATACAGTATCTAAAGGATTTGGTCCTTGTATACACATAGCCACAAAAGCCTACTATAAATATTTTCGCCCATTTGATCTTTTCCCACCTATTCCATATGCACCGCAGTAGGTGTGAGCACTGGGAAGATCATTTGTGAGCAAGCTACTGCTATTACAACACCTCACCTCCAACCACATCTTTAGAGATCATCTAAGGTCATTATTTTCTATTATAACATGATTATCACACTTGTAAAATTCACCATTATCATAATACATTTAAAAGGCCAAATTCATATTTCTCCAGCCTCCCAGTAACGAAATTTACAGTTTTCCCCTTTCTTTTCTCCTTTTCTCCCTGATATCGGCTCTTTCCTGTCTACTCCATCCTAGTCTGAACCTTGTTGGCCTTCTCTAAATCTTCATTCTACACAGAATTTGGAAAGGACAGAGGTTCCAATATTACAAACTACATCAAAACCTGTTTCATCATCATTCCTAGTACACCCCTTCCCTACTAAAGATGACTTTGTGATTCTGTGGCCACGTTCTCCTGACAATGACGTATGCAGTTACAGACCATGGGTGAAGAGAAGTAGGAAATTTTCATTGTTGCTTTTCTTTTACCAGCTCAGTATAAACAATGAAGGAAGGCAAGCCTATAGGAACATGTTAAGCCATCAGAGAGAAATTCTAAGTCAACTCCTTGAACTGACAAGTCTTAGGCTAAGCAGGACTTATGGGATGGCAAAATACACACTTCTATCATGTCTGAGCCTTTATGCAATTGGAATATATTCTGTATTCGTTACTTTTCTTATGTGACTGTAACAAAATACCGGCCTAAGGTGACTGAAGCATGGAAGGGTTTATTTTGGATCAGTGTTTAAGAAGGGAAGGCATGGCAGCTTGAACTTGAAGAGAGTGACCACAGCATATTTGCAGACAGGAAACAGGGAGAGGACAGGAAATGGGACCAGTCTTTAAATTCCAAGGCCAATCTTTGCTGATCGACTTCACCCAGACTTGTTCAAATTCTTAAAACATCTACAACCTTTCCAAAACAGCACAACTAACTGGGAAATTAGTTATCAAAGACATGAGCCTATAGGATAGGAGAGGTTTCACATTCAAACCACAATAAATTGCTGTAGCATCTAATGCCATACAATGAGGGCCAAACTGCATCTGTGGGAAAGGGCTTCCTTTTGGAACCTTTTTCTTTTGAAGACAGAGTGTATCAGAATTTATGGACACCACTATCTGGGGATCAGTGGTCCTGGGGTTTAGCACTGGGGAAGGAGCAATAACAGACATAGATATTCTTTTATAGAATCTACCATCTCATGTGTGAAAGTGAGCTTGCGTTCAACCATGGCTTTGTGCAATGATTCTATTGAACCTTAAGTGGTATCTGAGACACCACGGGCACAGTGGCTTTTTACAAATGCAGAGGCTTTTTACAAATGCAGAGCTAACAAAATAAAAAGAGAAAATCCATAAAAAGTTTGATTAGGCAATCTAAAGTCATATGAATAAATAATTACAGGCATTATGTGAACTCCTCATTCCATCTAATTACCATGCGGCACAATAATACGATTTGTCAGGAAACATGTCAGATTCATTTTGCTGTTAATTTATTTGATCACAACTTTCAACTTGCTTCTTGAGTGTACAGCCTGCATTGTTTATTGTTCACACGGCTGCTCGGGGCTTAAAATATTAGAGGGGAATTTACTTACCCAGCTTCTTGTCATGGGAAGATTTATGACGGAGGAAATTTTGAAAGCATTGCATTGGTATCTAAATTTCCTGATTCTTTACAATTTAATCTTTAATCGTGTGTACTCAATTATGGGGAGGGTGGAGAGTCATTGATGTTGCAGAGGCAGAAATCTTGGGCTTTTCATGGGTTGTGCCAAGCTCATGGATTAACTAGGGCAGATTCTGCTACTTAGACTATATCTTGGCTCCCAAGCCATGGGCATCCTGGTATTTTTTTAATACAATTTATTTAATTGTATATATTACTCCAAGTATTATTTGTGATAGGAAATTTATATTAATATGATAATGCTGAAAATGTGTTTGAAGAGTTGTTCTATACGAGAAGAGATGGGAAATCACTGACTCACACCACAGAGCAACAGAGCAACAGAACAACAGCACAGGACACCTATGGGCACGTACCACGAACCATGTGCCAAACCTGTGCTGTTTGACATTCCAGTGGATATTTACAGCCAATCCTCCTGGGAGGGAGGGAGACAGGCTTATTACATCCTGGCTAATGTTTGAGATGATCTGGAAGATTCCTGAAGCTATAATAGCAGGGTAAATGATCCAAACTATTAGATGAGGTCATCAGCTACATTTGCCTATTTCCCCCTTGCTGCAGTCTTTCTCCCGTTATTCTCATGATATATATTTTGTTTAGGCAAAACTACCAAACAGGAGAGAATTGATTTTTCTCTGTCCCTCTGTCTCTCTGTAGACTGGGGTTGAGTGGGTATACTCGTATTGTATCAGTTTGTCATGCAACCGTTACATGACTTTTCAAAAAGACACATTGCATACATTTACATATAGTTTTGATGAGGACTACTCCAGTCTCAGTGAGGAATGAAGTAGTTGGAGAAGACCAAAGAATCCATAAACAAATATAGCTCTGTGAGGTGAGTGCTCCAATGGGAAGTGTACAGGATTCTATGAGAGGCTCTAACCTAAATCTGAAGGGAATTATCAAAGGCTTCCTAGAGGATAAGGTGTCTGTGCAGAGGCCTGTGGGACAGGAGGCAAATAACCCAGGAGCAGGGAAGAAGGAAAGGAGGCTATTAAAGGCAGCACAGTGGAGATAGTGAGGAGACGATTGCTTTCGGTCTGTAATAGTCCAGGCTATCTTGTAGTGACTCTCTCCAGAAAGCTCTCTCCCTATTGTAGGGCCTGATTTTTTCAGTATTGATCTCCCAGGAAATGTTTTTAATTAATATATTTCTAAGACTTATTATTTAGGGTCTGGAGAGATGGCCCAGCAGTTAAGAGAATGTGCTCATCTTCCAAAGAGTCCAAGTTCAGTTCCAAGCTCCCATGTTGGGATGCTCATAACCACTTGTAACTACAATTCTAGGGGATCTGGTGATCTCTTCTGCCACCATGTAGGTACATTAGACACTCAAGTGCACGTGAGCACACACACACACACACACACACAGAGTTACATACATGTAAAACTAAGTCCTAAGAAGACCCCTTAGTAGTTACTGTATGGAAGACACTTGGTAAGGGCTTGAGAACTCAAGGGCTTTGTTTTTGATCCTTTCTGTATGTGTAATATGGCATATACACATGTGTGTGCATACATGTAACTGGGCAGTACATTCAAATCCAAAGGCAAGTGATGCTGTCTTTCACTATAACTGTTCCTCATTCAGGACTGAATCTAGAGGTCTCTGACACAGACTGCTCATCATAGGCATAGGATCCTTTGAGTCTTCTGTGTAGGCACCAGGATTAATGAATGGCACTGCCAAGACTAGCTTTGAACATGGGACCTGGGAATACGGACTCAGATCCTCAAGTTTGCACAACAATTATTCTATCCACTGAGTCCTTTCTCCAAACCCTACTTCCACCTTCACAGAGTACTTGCTGTGGAGTTGGAATATGCTCAGAGAAGCAAGAGAAAGGGGGGAATCTAATACTGATGACAGCTTTTAAGTCAGAGTAAGAAAAATTCCTGATGAGATACCCAGGCCTTGGACTCAGACCCTGGCTTCTCCATTCTCACTACACCAACTTGCACAAATTACTTGACCTTTTTGAAGCTCTGTTCCCCACCTATAAAACTGGAGTAATAAAAGGTCCTTGTCGAGACTGTGGCACGGATTAGCGTGATAATGCATGTGCAGCAGTTAGCATCGTGCTCTGCTTGGCACAGGGCAGGCACACAATAAATGGCTTAGCCATTATATTGTTATAATTAATTCAGTGCATAAATACTCACGTGCCTGTTTCTGTGCTGCCTTTCAAGCATTTGATTTCAGGTTCTTCTGGCTCCATGCCACACCAGCCATTGCTATAGCCTCCACCTCCCCCATCCCCCTGTCAGAGCCTCTCTTAAGTCAGTGCCTTCTTGAAAAACAAGTGTTAAATCACTGTGCTGTTGGGAAACTGGTTGCTCTGTGTCATAAGTAGGCTTCAGAGTCTTTGGAGCACCTAGCTAACTCTCCACGAACTATTCATTTCACCACAGCAGGGGATCTGTCTGTCCTGGATGCCTGCAGCTTTCAGTTATCACTGACACGGGAGTTGATGCTGTACCCTGAGTGATGTGTTTCTTCTATTTTACAGTATCCTTCCATCAGCTATTCATTCTATTAGTTGCTAATTTTTCCGGCCCATATGCAGCCTGGGTTTAGCAATGGTCTTGTCTTAAAATGTCATCAGGAATTATTAAGCCTCAGTGATTCATCTCACCCCAAACCATTCTGGAGTGAGTGTTCCGAGTCAGTAACCAAAATCATATTTGGATAAAAAAGAAAGAAAGAAAAATAAGCAAAGATTGAGCCTGTTTTCCCATTAAAGAACAAGTCAAAGTCTACGGCAACAGCTCAGTGGTTAGAAGGCACACGGCACAAGCATGGGGTGCTGAGTTCAGTGCCCTAGTAGCCACATAAAAGCTGCATATGTTTCAGGCATTTGTGACCCCACCCCTGGAGGTGCTGCAGACAGACAGATCCTAGGGGCTTGCTGGTCATTGAGTACAGTAAAAACTATGAACTCCAGATTCAATAACAGACTTTAGCCTCAAAAATGAGGTGATTCGTGATAGAACATATTTGATGTCACCTTCTGGCCTTCAGCCGTATATGGCACACACACACACACACACACACACACACACACACGAGTAAAGATTCGTCATATGATCATTTTGAAATGTTAACATCAATTATTCACTTCCTACTTGTTTATTAAGGGAGGAGACTGAGGGAGTGTCCTGTTCTCTGTCCAGTGCCTTACAGAAACACTAACAGCATTCCGAGAATCTGGGACATGACAAGAGAGAGAAGTCTGGTGGGAAGTGGTAGGTTCAAGCTGTGTGAAGATTGAGGTTGAGGGCAGCCATGAAAGAACGTACACGTGAAAGCGCTCAGTCATACTGCTGGCAATGGCAGTGAAGATAAAGGGCAGGCAGACAGCGATGCAGGCTCCTTCCCAGAGGAGACAGCCAGACCTTTGCTATCTCACTGGAAGGACAAATGTTTTACCATAGTGGGTAGCACAAGTCCAAATGGCTTAGCCTCTGACCTAAAAGGAGAGAACTAACTGAGGTCCAGAGGGCTCAGTTAAGAGGGCTCAGTCTTAGCTGCTTACCTTCAAAGTGTTGTATGGATTTTCCATCCTGCCCTGCAGTATTCAAATAAGACTTTTAAATTATCTCTCACTAGAAACTGACTCAGCTGCATGACAGGAGACATTTCGCTTGTGGCCTGACAAGGATAAATTTCCCTATGTGTGCGTGCTAGGAAAAGGGGCGCCCAGTTCATCTTGAGGAAGGAGACATTTGGCATGGATCAGGCAGTCAGTTACCAATCAGTTCTGTCAGCCGGCTAACAAGGGATGCCCTGGTCTGAGAGGGACCTACATGTGATGGTTTGTGTGAGAATAATTCCATAAAGATAGTTTGATGGCCAAGGGACTCTAAGGTTCAGGGATTCCCTGGGTGACAGTGCTGTATGGGATGAATTCAAAGGTATTGGAAGGAATCAGAATATAGAGTCTGATAGTGTCCAAGAACAGTAGATTCTAGAACAGCAGAGTTGGAGCAGGGGGGAAGCCTCAGGCTGGGCAACCAGAAAACTCCTTGCTTTGGGACTCTGAAGAGCATTGACCATGGAAAGTTCCAGGCAAATTACTGAAAAGCTGAGATTTCTCTCCTGAGTAGAAACAGCTTGTCAGAACTTAGTTGCCAGGGCATCTTTTACTGACAGATTGGGTGCAATTTTTTCCCTGCTGGGGGTGGGGGGCATACTTTAAAAGCAGACAAGGAAAGGGAAGCTGGAAGAAGGAAGGGACAAGCCTGTTGTCAGCTTCTTCTGTATGACTTCAGGACAGCTCCTGCAGATGTGCCCACAGCACCAAAAGTCAATTCCCCAAGCCTGGAAGCAAGTCAGCAAATCTAAGAGTCATCAAGTTGTACACGAGCATCCCAACAGGCTGCGGGACATGGAGCTTAGCCACAGGGTGGGCTCAGCTCTCATGTGACATGAGCACTCTCCTTGTACCAAATTAAACCAATTTGATCAAAATTTGTAATGCAGAGGAGCGTAATTAAATTGAAGATTTTAATTAGGCATGGTTTTGATGAAACTTAACAGGAGCAGGCAGGAACAGTCTTGCTGTCTATTAAACATAATCCTGTGCAGTGAAGAGCTTGCTAGTTGATGATCTTTAATGGTTACCCAGAGCTCAACTTCTTGCACAGTGTCAGCTTGGAGGAGGGATATAGAAAGGGACATGTGAGTTAAGGGAGAGAAAAGGGTGAGACATTCATGGGGGCATGTCTTCATCAAAGGAATACTGGTGCTAAGCTTTTGGGGTGCCCAATGTGTTGCTTTTTTATCTGCCAGGTGGGGAAACAGTGAAGATCATGTTCAGGGATGCTCTGCTGTAATGGAAGAGGAAGGAAAAGGCAAGGCTCCCTGGCAGGCTGAGAGGCTCCTCCAATGGCTTGCTCTGCTGATTGCTTGCAGTCTCTCAATTTCACTTCACAAAATTTGAATCCTCCCCTGGTCTCTTAATAAAGAAGCAGAAAGGCGTCTGGGAGCAGCTATCTGGAAAGGTTCTTCCTTCAGGACTGATGTTGAGGTGGACCCAGGAAGGTCAGCTTACCTAGTGTGGCTGTCAGTGTAAAGGTGAGATCCAGAAATAGGGACTTGCTGTACTCGTGAAACAATGAGCAGAATAATGGATGAGTAAGTGAATGTTCTAGAACTCTCCAGATGCATACAGAGTCAAAAACTATCAACCAGACACGTTGTCCTGCAGAAATAATCCTTTTTTTTTAAAGAAATACCTCACTTTTTTTCCTTTCTTCTTTTCTTCCTTTTCCCATCTAATGCTTCCTAAATCTTCATTGTACAAGCGCAGCACCAGACACTATACATTTTGACAAATGTCTAAGAGTCCAAGTTCCCTCCTCCCTTCAAGGGTTTCACAGAGTAGTACAAGAGACGGTCAGTGGGCATGTATGTGAGACTTTGAGAAGCTAAGGAAAGGCATAACAGAAATTGTCCTTTGGCTTAGATAGGCAGCAAACCTCAGTGAACATACTAAATCTGCCCCATGGTTTGTTTTGTAAATAAAGTTTTAGAACACAACCACTTCCATCCATTTACATACTGCCTATAGATACTCTTTGCTGCAGTAATATAACCACAGGGAACCACACAGCTCCAACAACCCAACATATTTACTATATGATATTTTATAGAAAGAGTAATCTTAACTCTGGCATTAGTTGGTCAGGGATGGTCTCTTATAGATAGGGCTTAGCTGTGACTTCAGAAAGTGATAACTTAGCTAAGATGGGAGCTCTGTATGGTCTGTGGATGCACAAGGGGACAGGATGAGGATGGGTTTAGTAAGCATAACTACCTAAGGATCTTGTGATGAAAAGGGGATGACCTGGATAAGCAGAAGAGAGGAGAGAGGCGTTTAACCCAAAACTTTTTCTTGGGTCCTTGGAAGGGGCTGACTTTTCTGAGTGTCCTGGAAAGCCACTGAAGACTTTTAGGCTGGATGATGATACAATGCTTTTGTTAAAGAACATTCTGGCCACGGTGGTGAAGGTATCTCGAGAAGAAATGGTCCACATGAATGGTAGCAGCTTGATTCAAGTTGATGCCAGTATAGGTGAAGAACTATGGGTAGATTTGGAATGCTTCTGGGCAGAAGAACTGACAACTTTTGAAAATACAGTACATGTTAAAGGGGATGGTTGGTAACAGAGAAGATTCAGGAGTGATCACCCCAAGAGTTTTGGTCCATGGGGGTCCGTCCCATCCACTGAGGTTAGGAGAACAAGAACTGAGAGGCTACAAACGTGTGTGGATGGTTTAGGAGTTCAGCACAGGCTTGGGGGTGTATCTCAGAGGAAGAGAGTTTGCCTGGCACGCACAATGTCAAACTTTAACCATCAGCATTGCATAAACCAGGGGTGGTGACACACATCTATAATCCCAGCATTTTGGGGTGATGCGCAGGGGGACTCGAAGTTCAAGATCATTTTTAGCTACATAGTGAGTTTAAAACCAGTGGAAAAGATGAGAGGAAGGAAGGAAAGAAGGAAGGAAGAAAGGGAGGGAGGGAGGGAGGGAGGGAGGGAGGGAGGGAGGGAGGGAGGGAGGGAGGGAGGGGTGTCTGGAAAGGAGAGAGAGAGTGAAGGAATATTCAATACTGAGGCCCATTGTTGAATGAACGAATAAATGAAAGTTCTGTGCCTTTTGTCCTTGTTAAAACTGAGATGCAGGTGAGCCTCCAAATGGAGATGACAGGGAGACAGCAGAATGGATGAATGACCTGAAGCACAGACAAGAGGCTCTGGCTAAAGATAAAATCCTGTGAGTCATGGGTGTATAGATGGCATTTGAGCAAAGGGATAACATGAGCTCCCCTAGGGTGTGAGGTAAAGGGGAGAGGGAGTAAGAGGCACAGCGGATGACTTCCTGTAGGCTGCTCAGCCCTGGTCTGGCCTGTTACTCATAGCTATTTATCAAAGCATTAGGCAAAGGGTAAAATACTGAAAAGATTTAATTAAGGAATATGTTTTTTAAAATGCAGCAAGTCATTCTTAGATACGTGCAGTTATTTTGAGATAGAACCTGCCAGAGGTGATATCATATAGATGTCCATCTTTCCTTTCCTATAACAAAAACACAAGTAGAAAATGCATTGGTTGAATGGTCAGGAGGGAGGATTGCTCTCTTGAGCATTTGGTTGACGTCATCCTTTTTCAAGTTGACCAGTAATTGAGTTGTTTAAAGTGGCAGTTCCTGTTCACAGCTCTTTAGCAGAGTCATTCTGACCATCTGACTAAAAGAGAGAATTCCCTGGATCAATCTGAATTAGCCAGGGTTCTCTAGAAGAACAGAACCTATAGAATAGCTGCATACCATAAAAGCAGACTTCTTATATTACCTTATGCAACACAAGCTGGGGAGCCTAACAATATCTGTCTTGATGGAGATGCTGACCAATATAGCTGGTCAGCTCACCATGCTGGATGCCCCGGCAGCTACAGTCTGGCACTGAAGCTCTGGAGGACTCCTGTCGAGTGTGGCTGGTTTCCATTCATATTGTCAGGCCAAAGAGGTCAGGTTCTGGTGGCAATGAAGGATGACTACAGCAGTGACAACAGTAATGGAGACAGACTGGCACACCAAATAGAAATGAAGGCAGGCAAGTGAGTACCAGTGTCCCACCCTACTCTAGGAGAGGGCCTTCTTCCTCAGCTAATCCTTCCTGGAAATGCCCTGCAGACTTGCATTGAGGTACATCTAAGTCCACTCTAGATCCAATCAAGTTGACAAAGATCACAGTCTACCTGGACAGATGGACAGAGTCTTTGGTAAGATCTTAGGAATTGTATTTTTAACAAAGGTCCCAGAAGATTCTGATCTATAAAACCCATGGCTTGTCACTTGGTAGTTTTCCTGGATATTTCAAATGCAAACTTGTGATCTGTGTCACACAGATAACCTACGTCTTCTAAACTGACAAGGACCTGGATTTGTAAGGTTGGGGTGAGGGTTAAACTTTATGTTTGTTGCGATAGCCAGAGTGCAGTGTCCCCAGTGGCATGTGTGATAAGTCCTAATCCCCAGCTGGCTGCTTTTGGAATGTGGTGACATTTCAAAAAATGGTACCTGATGGGAGGCTTGAAGTTATTGGTGCATCTCTGCTAGCCTATGCCCATATACCCAATACCTTCCTGACCTACCTGCCCATGCTCACTTGATCTGAGGCTCATACGTTCTATAGCTACAGACCAATTCTGATCCTTTAAAGCTGAACCAATTCGAATGTTCCCTATGCTCTAAGTTCTTCCCCAGCATCAAAGATACAGCCTGGTGTTATTTCCTTTCTTCTCAGCATGGCAATTTGCACAGATCGCTACTGGAACATTTACCATGGTGTATTATAATTGTGTGCTTCTGTCTCACACATCTCCAACCCCTGAGACAAACTGTGATGTCATTCCTCTTTCTGCCCTGAGTGTCTAGTTCAATGTCAGACTCATAGTAGATGCTTGATGAGTGTGTTAGGGGATTCTAGTTCTTCTTTCTTGCTCTCAAACTCCCATCAGCTTGTTCCTGAGGTCATAGTCGTTCCTGTCTGCAATAACCTGTCTTTTATTTTCTGTTTTGCCAGATACTTCCAGAGCAAAGAGCTGAGCACATAATCTTGCTAAAATACAAATGCTAATAGGTTTCCAGGTGGCAGCACGGAGCTGTTGAAATGAAATGCACCAGCTGTAGTGTGTGGTCTTCTTCAGCTCCACGTCTTTGCCAAATGAGCTCTGTTATAGTCTGCTCCTCCTGGCTGCTATGTGCTAACCTCTGGGCAGACCAGAAGCATGTATTACGCACACACCAGTACATTCACATTGTTGCACATCACTATTACCAACAATTAAAATGGAGCACAATCTGAATGAGGAGTCATGAAAACCACAGTAGGTGTCTGTGAAGGTTAGTGTCAACTTGTCAATTTGACAGGATCCAGAATCACCTCAAAGACAAGTGCCCAGGCACAGAAGTGAGGGGTCATTTAGTCTCTGAGCATGCCATTGAGGGATTATGTGGATTGAGACATGGAAAACCCCATCCTAAAAGTGGGCACCACCATTCCCTAGGTTGGGGTCCGGGGCTGAATGAAAAAGGAAAAAAATAAGCTGAGCACAAGAATTCATTTCTCTTCCTCTTGACTGTGTATGAGCCTCAGTCACTACTCTGCCTCTTGACTGTGGGTGACTTCAGGCACTTCCTCTGCCACATAGACTGTCCTCAAACTGACAGTCCAGACAAAACTTTCATTCCTTGCTTCTAAGTATTTTATCACAGCAACAGAAGAGTCACAAAGCCAGTTTCCTTGACTTAAAGCCTATGTAGCATCAGGCAGTCCATGAGGACATCTGTGTCACATAGGACAGGCATGTACACAAATGTTAATTCTTCTGGTGGTTGGATCCCTCCATTTTATAAGATTTTCAAAAGGATCTGACACCCAAAATTAGGATCCACTAATTTAGAATGAATGTATCCTTGTGTTCTTTTTTTTAAAAAAATATTTTTTTTTATGTTGGGGGTGACAGTGTGTGCACATGTGTTGGGTGCCTGAGGAGAACACAAGAGGCTATTGAATGTCCTGGAGCTGGAGTCACAGGCAGTTTCAGACAATTTTGAGCCATCCAATGTGAGTGATGGGAACGAAACTGAGGTCCTCTGCAAGAGCAGTAAGTGCCCTTAACCACTGAGTCATCTTTCCAGCCCTTATCTTTTTTAGTGTCTGAATTTACAAACTAACGTATAAATCTTTTTATAATTATTTTATTTATTTATTCATTTATTCACTCACTCATTCATCCATTATGTGTGTGTGTGTGTATGAGAGAGAGAGAGAGAGAGAGAGAGAGAGAGAGAGAGAGAGAGAGAGAGAGAGAGAGAGAGAGGACATTCATACTGAGACACAAATGGACACATGGATATCTGGGACAGCTGGTGGGAATAGCCCAGCTATTCAACCATGTGGGCTCTGAGGGTCTAATTGAAGTCACTGGGCTTGTAGCCAAGCACTTTTGCCTAGCAAGCCATCTTGCCAGCTCCAAACACATGAATCTTAAAAAGTCTTGGAAACCTGAGTGCTGCCTGTTAATTCCCAGGCTGACTATCTTTTCAAGAACCTCCATGCTTGTTCTTTTCACCTGCAATGAGCCTCTTTCCAGCCTCAAAGCCAAGAAAGAGTAAATGGGTCTTGTTACTAATAAATCCTATAAATAAAACTGGCTCCTGCTGTATTAGAGCCCTGTAAAACAATTCCCCGAGGCCCAAGGGATTAAATAATAGAGGAGAATGTTTTGCACTAAGCCATGCAGATGATAGAGACTATTCCTGATATCATACTTTACACAGATGACTCCACAACAAATTGGCTGTTTGAGCTGATGATGTTGATCATCAGGACAGAGCCCAGATTTTCCCCTGGCTTTGGAAATTTTGCAGTGGCATTATGAAGCTCTTGTTACTCACCAGCTTGCCAGTATACCTAAGAAATGCGTGATGCTCTTGAAGCCAGTGTGAGCGTGTTTCGCCTGCAAAGCAGTTGTCTTCAGTCTTTCCTGTCAACCATAGAAATGATCAGGGTTCATTTAACATCCTGTGAGCAGTGCTGCCACCAGGGGCTGCTGGGAAGGAGACACAGGTGGCTTATGATTGAAGGAAGCCTTTCTGCCTTCACCTCTCCCAACATCTTTCCTCAACATTTTTCCTCAGGTGTTTCCCTCTCATTGAACAATCTGATCCCCCATAAAAACAGTGCCTCTCGCTCTCCTATCCCCATCTGTCAACCCTGCTGACTCACCCCACTTATCTTCAGATGCTTGTCACTCTCTTTTGGTTTAGTCCACTGAAGTCATCCATTTGGATGACATCAGTGGCTTCCTAAGTTGTCTTACTTATTCTAGCTTTGTTCGCACTCCAATTTAGAAAATTGTCTTTCAAAATTTTCCATTGATATTCTTCTGTCTTTTCATCAGTACCACAAGAGCCCCCAGGAGAATGAAGAGTGAGCATCAGTACAAAGAAGCATCTAGAGATGCCCTTGGTTCTGACCACACCGGGGCTAGTACAATCTATGCCTCCTGGGATCCCTCCCTCCTTTTCTACTGTATTAATTAGCCTTCATTGCTACAAATACTGGAGATAATCAATTTACCAATGAAAGACGGCTTGGGGACTTACAACTTTACATGACTCAGCTCATAAAATTGGTTTATGAATGAAATCTCATGAGCACTGGTCACCCACTGGCCAGGAAATAAAACAGAGAAGATGGAAGGAAGGTGCCAAAATCACCTTGGAGTGGATTATGGCACATACCCCAGTGACCTATGGCTCCAGCTAATGATGCTATGACCTTCCAATGACTCCAACCCGGGGGCCTTTGGGGGGCATTCAAGATTGAACTAGAACAGCTATAACTCTTCCTCTTTGCCTGTGAACTCTAGGTAAACAAGAACTTGGTTTCATTTACAGATATTACTACTTTCTACCCAAGTGTGTTGCACAAGGGAAATAATCAGCACACAGAGAGAATGGATTGATAAACAGCTCAGAACTTGAAGACAACAAAACTGCCTTTTGATTGGCAACACAGATAATGAAAAAGCAAATGTCTTGCAATAAAAGCAGTATGCATTGATAGGACAGAGATAGACACACATTTATTTTTGATGTTTGCTGACCCTCATGAAACCTCAAGCATGCTTCCCTGTAGCCCTCGAACAGCATCCAGAACACAGCTGAAGCTCCAGACTTCATTTCTCTTTGTAATTCCCTTGGCCTTGCCCTACCAAACCACAGTGTACATGTGGTGAGTGACAGGGCCATATTGTATCTAATATCTAAAGGATGCTTTTCTCATTCCAAAAGAGTGTGATATTGACTAATTATCAATATCATAAATGGATCCGTGCCTAGCTAAGGTTATTATATTAGCTTTAAAGCTCAAATAACTGAACACAAAACACCACTCATTCATATTCAGAGGGCTGAAAGGGATAATTCAGCAGATCCTGTTTGCCAAGTCTTTCCTGTTCTTGAACTAAGGACAAAAATGAAGAACTCTTAAATGGTTGGTAATTTCTAGTTCATTATTATATTTCTGGGGCTTCTGTCCAAATGGTAACAGTTTAATTCTGATAAACAAGTACTTAGTTTCTCTCTAGACCTCTAGATAGCAAGTGCCCATTTACCTACTGGCCACAGGATGGATTGAGGCTATTTAATTAAGTAGTGTTATGCATAGTAGTCCTTTCTGCCCTTGTAGCCTTTCATAACTCATTCTGGGTTAGAATCCACTTGTCTGATTCTCTAAGAGTCTATGGATCCCAAGTCAAGGCTAGCCCTAGATGCTCCATCACTGGCTTCTGTGACAGTAAGAGGGTTGGGAGTCATAAGTTGAGAAAGGCCCTTTCATAGCAATATGTTTTAGCTACTCTTCTTGCTCTCCTTTTTTTCTTCTGGGGACTTCTTACATTCCCTTCATCTCCTTACCTGGTTGAGAGATCAGTCATGGCATCTATATTCGTTGCTTCTCTCATCGCTGTTGCAAAGCACTTGACAGAAGTATTTTAAGGGAAGAAGTATGTGTTTTGGTTTATGGTCTCATAGAGGATTTGGTTCATCATCACATCATCAGGAGTGGGAGAATGGAGCGTCATCCATGCTGACAGGAGCATGACAGGAAATCAGGAAATGGTAAAGCAGTCATAACCGTCAAAGGCCCACCACTGGTAATCTACTGCCAACAACCAAGTCCCTGCCTTCTAAAAACTCCACAGGCTTCCAAAATTCAGCCATGAGATAATGAGAGATATCTCAGATTCAAACCACAGCAGAGTCCCACCCAGTTCAACCATAGAACAGAGCTGTGCCTTAAACTGCCCAATCTTTGTCCTTCCTGGATCACAGGAACTTGCTCAAATTTAAGCAAAGAATGAAGTGAGACAATTAAAGACTTCTAACCTTAACCCTAACCCAGTGCAAACCACCTTTCTTTTGGGGATACTGTTTTAATTTGGATGTCAAGTGTCCCTCAGAATCTTATTGTTGAAGGCTCATGGTCTATTGGTAAGCGATTAGATCATCAGAGCTCTGACTAATCTTTTTGTGAATTCACAGTATTTTGTCATTATTGAAAGGTTGTGGGAAGGAGAACATAGAACCTAGTTGGCAGAAGTAGAACACGAGAAGATACACCTGGTCTTTGGGACCCTCCTTTCTCTACTCCCTGGCAGCCAGAAACAGCTTTCCTAAGCTACTCTTTTCTGAGGTGACATCTCTGTCACACACAGAAAGCCAGGAACATAGTCAACCATGCATGGACTGACATTTCTGAAACTATAAACCAAAATAAATTTTCCTCCCTTTGAATTGTTGTCAAGTATTGGTTTCCATGAAAACAAAACCAATAAATGAAGAAGCTAAGTTAAAACATTGTAGATTGGGCTGACATGATGGGTCAGTGAGTTAAGGCACTTGCTGCCAAACCTGATGACACAGTTGGGTTCCCAGGACACACATGGCAGAAGGGAGAACTGTCCTCTGACTTCCACATAAGCACTATGGGGTGTGCACACCCACACACATTTACACATGCACATATATGAATCAATAGATTCGATAAAAGTTTTTGAAGTTGTAGGTATATGCCTGCTGGATGCTCTTTTGCTACCAGGGGAAGGCTGATCCAAGAAAAATGGTATCAGCAAAGACAAGCAGTGGAGGTCATGATGGAAGACATTTGTGAAGTATGACTTACAAAGCCAAGAAGTATTCTAGATAACTTATCTGTATTAACTAGTTTAATCCTCATAAACTTATAACCATGACCATTACCACACCACTGCCATAAGTTAAGTATGACTTAACCCTGTGCAGCCTGGATTCTCAGCCTCTGCTCTCTAAAGTGATAGAGAGTCAGAGAGAAGACAGTGGGAATCACAGATCTTCAAGGAATTGTTGAGCTCTTGGCTCTGGCCCTGTCTGATATCTAGGCTTCTGGCATCTCAGCTACATGGATCAACACCTTATTGTTTGGTATTTAGCCAAACTGATCTAGATTTCTATTCATTCAAACTAGTCTGAAATGCTCTCCCACCACCTTTCATTGTGATTGTCTCTTATTTTTTCTACTTTGCCATACTGATATTGTAGGAATTTTGAAAATGAAAAAAGATAGCACAAAGAAAGTAAAATCTGTATATAATCTAACCAAACTGAGGTAATTATAATTTCCATGTTTTCTTCCTGTCCTTTTAATAAATATTTGTATAGTATTCATGTACATACTATGAGGTTATATAGACATTTTCCTGGGTTGTTTTTTTTTTTTTTTTTTTTTTTTTTTTTTTTGTTGTTGTTGGCTTTTCAAGACAGAGTTTCTCTATGTAGCTCTCACTGTTCTGGAACTCACTCTGTAGACCAGGCTGGTCTTGAATGCAGAGATCTGCCTGCTTCTGTCTCCTGAGTGCTGGGGTTAAAAGTGAATTCCACTACTGCCCACTCCCCTCTTTCCTCCTTTAAAGAGTATATATCATGAACATTTTTCAGTGTTAAATACTCTGAAAGCATAGATAATGACAGCTTCAATTGTGTGTGTATACAAATTGTGTATGGTCATATCTTTCTCTGTGTGTAATTAAATATTTGCTTCTATCTTCTATGTACTTCTTACCACTTGGTCTATTTCCTGATTTAGCCTTATCTGGAAACAAAACAGATATAAAAGGGTGGGAGAACAGGTACGGGCTCTGCCTTGCCATTCAGGGCATTGGTGATCAGTCCTATAATGCACATCACCTCCTGCCCTATCTCATCCTCTCAGACAGGATGGCAGAGATCTCAGAGATAGACGGAGGCTTCTTGACGGCCCTTGCTCACCCACCTGTAAGCAGAAGTCAGGTGGGCTTTGCAATCAGTTCTGAGAAAGAGCCCAAGTCTTTATCAAAGATAAGTGAGCATAAAGCCAGGATGGTCCAGCAATTCCAGGTGTGATTTATTCCAAGGCATGCAGCGTTACCAGTTAGCACAGTGAGAAACCTCTTGTTCCTGCCTTTCTAACTCTGCCTATCAATAATAATTTGCTTGGCAAAGCTCTGGGTGCTGGGCCTCAATAGTCGAACCACTCAGGAGGAAATACAAGAATGATGTTGAGAAATTAGGTTGAAATACCAAATAATTCTTTTCACCTTATGCTTCCCAGTTAGCCCATACAAAGGCTCATAGCATTTATGAAGCATTAAGTGCTACATAAATGGCCAGTTATTGATGTGTAGATGAGGAAAAGAAGTAAATGTAAAGATTGCAAGAATAATACAAAAGCACACAACACGGATGGCAGTTTGACAAAGTGGGAATGGGATGGGGAATGAAGACAACAGACTTCTAAACTCCAGCCAGGCACATAAAGGCAACAGTCAGAGGCAGAAGGGAGGTTTGATTGTCCATGTTTAAGGAGGACATGAAACCTGGGAGTTCAGAATGGGGAAGGCATTCCAGGCCCAGAACAGTCACAGGAAGAAGCATGCACCCATATTTCATTCATGCGTTTTTCATTAACTGTCAGCTAGATTGCGGCTAAATCTATGAATCACGCATTTTGAGACTTACTACCAATTACCATCATAGATTCCACCTGAGCATGAAAGGAGCTAAGCAATTGCAAGAAAGAGGTCATATAATAGGTATAAAAATGAAGGAACAGATCTTTATTCCAGGGGATAGGATCAGTTTTATGTTTTTCTCTTTACATGGCATTAACTAGTGGTCAGCTTGAACACACGGGTCTAGCCATGGGCACTCTTTTCAAACTGGCCAGACACAGTTTTCATTTTTGAGTTTCCTGGGCATATAACTAAGAAAGTAATGTGATTTCTCTGCACCTTAGCATCCTACTTCATAAAACAGGGCCAAAAACTGTACCCACATCATTACAATGCTACATAAAAAACATTTTTAAAAAATGCATAGCAAGCATAGCCCAGTTGCCTAGATCACAGGCTAGGCTCAAGGTGGCCTTGCTATTGATTTTTTTCCTGAATGGACAGATTTACAAGAACAAATTTAACCAGGGTTTGAAAATCTACAAATAGTCAAGCTGCAATCAGCCCATCCTGTATTAGAACAAAAAACATAAACCCACTTCCCACACAGTCCCCCGAATGTCTGTTTTCTATTTCCAACTTCTATTCACATTTAAAGCACATTATTTATATAAAAACAAAAAACATTAAAGAAAATGCTTTCATTTTCTTTACAGTGAGCCCTCACCCACAAACATACCCCCCAGCTCATTTCCTTTTTCCTTTCTGTCAAGTCTTTGCTCTGAAGTAGGATTTTACAGAATAGAATATTCATGAGTTTTTCTATTAATCTGAATATCCAGGGGATTTCATTTGTTATACCCATTTACACACATGTGACTCATTCTCCCTTGAACTCAGTGTTCCAGTTGGTTCAATAGGGATAAAGGCAGGTACATCACTTGATCCATGGGAAGGACCAGATAAGAAAATGGATATGGTGATGCTAGAGAGATAGCTCAAAGATTAAGAGCCTTTAGGAATCTTACAGAGGACTCAAGTTCAGTGTCCAGGATCCATGCTACACAGGTAACAACTGCTTGTAACTCCAGCTACAAGAGATTTGTCCTTTCTAGCCTCCACCAGTGCACGCACGCACACACACATCTTTGAAAAATAAGAAAATAGATATTAAAATGTTAAACAAAACAGTAATAACTGTCTTTGTTACTTCTGAGGAGGGCTGTCTTCTGCAGGAGCAAGTGTGATAACAAATGGGAGGGAACTTAAGGAAAGTGGGGTTATTAAACAAGCAGGAAAAAGAAAGTTTGAGATGTACAGTTTAAAGGGAATGAGGAAATAACTCTCGTATTTGCGGAATAGCTTTGAAGTTTTTCCAAAATTATGGTAAATTTTGCTCAAGTAGTTCTCTTCAGTGATTATGGTAAATTGTTGAATTGCCTTGTTGTAGTTTGTGCAATTTTTTTCTCCTCTCTGAAGAAACAAAACAAAGCAAAACAAAATTATCTTCAATGGCCATTTGTCTAACCTTCTTAGAAACAATGCCTTCCAGGGTCCTTCAATATTTAGAGAACACATTAAACAAAGCCTATAAATTATACTAGGGAATAAAGAAAAAAAAAAGGTGGAGGGATGAGCAAAAGTAGGTGTGGCACAGATGTTACATTTCCTTACCCTCCCAGAACTTCCCCAAAGGAATTCCCTGCCCTGATGGATTAGTGAGCAATGCTGAATCTGCAGATAATTTCATGAGGAGATGATCAGAAGTGATCCCCATGGCAACAACTGGAGTATTTTACATGAATCAATACGGGTTAGAGTATGCTGCAGTAACAACACTATCCAAAATTTGAAACTGTGGAACTGCAAGTATGGATCTCTCATTTACTCTAAGTACCCAACGTAAGTGGACAGGGACATTCCTCATGGGATGTGACATACTCATGGGGTGTGATGGTCAATATTAACACAGTGAAGAATCTAGAATCACCTAAGAGACACATGTCTGTCAAGGGATTATTTGGAATAGACTAGCCTCTCGTTGTGCCCATGAGAATTGGTTGGCTTCATTCTGGTTAAAGTGGGCAGCCCCATTCTGAGGACTTGGATCCTGAACTGGAGTAAAAGGGAGAAGCTCTCTGAATATGAGCATTTATCATATTCTGCTCCCTGACAATAGGTGAGTGTGACCAGCAATTGCCTAAGTCTGCTGCCAGGCTTTCCCTGGTGTGATGGGCTGTACCCTGAAGCAGTGAGTTGAAGCAAACCCTTTCTTCCCTAAATCTCACCTGTCAAAGAACTTTCTCCCAGTAATAGGAAAAGCAACTGATGAAGAGAGAAAGGCTGAGGACGCCATCTTGACTTGTGCTCCTAAAGTGTAGAAAGCACAGTCCAGAAGTAATAAATCCCTCCTCACCCACACTGTGACCCAGTGGCAATCATTCTCTCCTGCCCAGGTGGAGAGACAGAGTCATGCATTGGGTGGCAGTCATGCCTACCAAGAACTACTCAGATATTTATCCTTCAACTCTTAGAATACCTAGACCTCAATTTAACTAAATTCACAAGACCTCCGAAAGAGAATAGTTTTCTTTCCCCCAGCATGGTCAGTTTTAGAGAGCACCATGGCCCTGGAAAGTGGTTTACTTGGTGAAGCAGAAGCAGTTTGGTTCCTGTGAACAGTTGGTTTGTCTTGCTGGAGGAAGAATTCAGAGGCATACATGGAGCGGGAGAAACTTGTCTTGCCTCCCATGAGAATGCAGATATGCAGCATGGAGAGTGTAACTGCTTCCCAACACAAGATTCTCAAAGCATTTAGAAATCTGCCACTTGTTACTTAACACTGGCTGCTCTCACACCCCAGGATGGGCACAGGCCAGGCCCTCCATGGGATACTGGATTCCTGTTGCAAATTCATGGAGACTATCAATGTTTTTACTTTCACAAGAGAAGTGGGGCCAAGGGTGCACTGCTTGTTTGCCCAGAGTACTGCAACATTACTCTGATGTGTAATGCAACACCATTAGTCTTGGCACTCAGTTGTTTAAAGAGGCATTTGAGAGCATCTTCTGAGACTTGGGAATCAAGAAGCATGAGGCTTGCCTCCTATAAATGTCCTTGAAACCATCCTGCTTTTCCTTTGTAGCTGTGTATGCTTATGTGAATGCACATGTGTGCACATTCATGTAGAGGCCAGAGAGGATTGTTTCCTGGGAGTGATCCTTGCTAACTTTTAAGTTAAGGTCTCTCACAGGGACCTTAGATACCGGTGAGGCTGGACCGACTAACAATGAGGCTCATTCATCCATCCACCTATCTTTACCTCCCCAGTGCTAGAAATACAAGGACAGCCACACCTGGCTTTTTACATAAATTCTAGAGATCAAACTTGGGTCCTCAGGTTTGCATGGCAAGTACATGACACGCAACCTCCCAAGCCCCGTTCTATTACCTTCTAGCTGATTCAAGTCTTCTTTCTCCAACCATGATTCTATCTCACGTTTCCAATGATGTTAGTGTACCTGCTAACCCTCTTTCTCTTCTACAAAACTTTGCCTATAAAGTGTGTAGCTCTCCAATATGGGAGAAGCAGAACTAAATACATAGTTACAACTATCATTACTGCATATTACACTTCACAGGACTCTAAAGAAGGGAGATCATTATTATTTTCTTTTGCAAATGAAAATGAGACTGAGGCAAATCAAGAGATCATCAGCAAAGCCAAGAATCCAGCTGCCCTGCTTAGCTCACACTAAGCACAGCCCAGACTAATTTGAGAAGAATGATCCTACTGGGAAATTGCCTCAATTAGCTGCCTATGGATTTTAGCCTTGATTGTTACTTGATGCAGTAGGGTCAGCCTATTGTGGTGGACGGTCACCATTCCTTCCTTAGGCAGGTGATCCTATCCCACACACAAAGCCATCTGAGAGTCTGTCTGTGAGCTAGATAGCAGCAGTCTCTGTAGTTCCTGCCACATTTCTTTGTGCGTAAAGATGCAGGGAAGAATAGCGAGGCAGCCTGACTTCGACTTCCTGCTTCAGTTCCTACCTTGCCTTCCCTTAATTTTTGACCGGTAATTGTGAGCTAAGATAAATCTCTCCTGCCCTGTTGTTTTTGGTCAGAATACCTTCTCACACTTCTGTGGGTCAGTGAATGGTGCTATCAGATAGAAGAACTGGTATGGTTCTTGGTAACAAGTTCAGAACCCCAATAAATCTCATAATAGAATGACAACTCAAACTAGCTCCTGACCAAGTTCCTGTCCTGGAGTACATGACCATGACACCCTACTAGGAGGACCATGACAAGCAGTCATGATGTGGAGACAACACCTGAAGTCCTTCCCCATGGAAATAGAGCATTCCTAAAATCTTATACTGAGCCAATGTGAAGAGCCTACCCCTAGATTCCTTCCCACCCACAAAATGTTCATAAGGTCCCTGTCCACAAGGAATAAAGTGTATGAATTCTCTCACCAAAGATAGTCTGAAGGTGCTTGTCAAATTCAGCTGTAACACTCCAGGAAAGAGTTTACTCTCCTGAAACATTTGTGGCTGAACCACACCACCCCCCAACTCCCAATAACCCTGGTGTGTACTTGACCCCGGCCACTTCATGGTTGGTGGCTCTGGTTCCAGCTTCTAGCTGCCCTCTGTGTCTTGCATCCTGCCACCAACTCCAGGACAAGGAAGAGGTCCAGCAGCCTGCCCTGCTCTGGCTTCCACTCAGAGAGTTGTAACATTTTGGAGGTTCTGGTCATGCCAAAGCCCCAGAAGACCTTTTATTGTGGCTGGCGGGACTAAGGATGCTCCCACTGGCTGTACCCTGTTTTGCAAGCTGGCACAGTAACAGAAAAGAAGCTAGAACCATAGCCCAGCTCCAGTGGCTCCCAGGGAACTCTTGCCAGCATCCTGCTTGGCACTCACATGTGCTATCTCCTTCCCAGGAGATAATGCTCGGCATTCACTAAGCCTTGCTCCATGGTGCTGGCCTTGTGGGAGACACTGAAGAAGCAAGACTGTCAAGCAAAGGCTTGTCGCCAGATAAAATGTGTTTACCTCAAAAGAAATGATCCAACTCCAAAGCTATGTCAGGAAGCAACCTCAGATGAACTCTTGAGTGTTTCACATTAAGCATTGTTAGACTTCTTCTGAAAGCCTAGACTGCCTGCATGAGGGGTTGAGTCTTTTAGGCAAAGAAACCTATGGCAGTGCCAAGCCCAGGGATGTGGAAGTCTCTGACCTGAGCCAGCTCTGCCATCATGACCAAAGACACAAATGCTGGATCTACATAGACATGTGGACCAAGGCTTTTCTGCAAGGCTTAATTAACAAAGGCATCTAGGGAGCTCTGAGCACGACATAGAGGGCAACAGAAAGCCTCTAGCAAAAATATTGTCTTAGGAGATGAGGCATGGGAAATAATTGCTTAATGGATGGAGTGTCTCCTTTGGGGTTGATGGAGATGTCTGAGAATTAGAGAACACTGGCCATTGTATCATACTATAAATTTACTAAATTCCATTGATGTCATAGTTTGAGATGATTTTTTACATTTGTATAAATTTTGCCTTAAGAAATCTAAAGTTAAAAAAAAAAACTTATTCCTTCTGCCAAGTCATGGTTCCCAAAGGGCCATGTTCAAAGTCTGACTGAACACCTGCCAGCCCTGCATCCCACCTTTCGAACTTTCCTGAAGCCAGGACTAGATGCTAGGATCCTTTCATTTCTTCCTCGTTTTTCCCCTGTGGGAAGAAGGCTGCATCACAGGTTGTGGAGGTTGAGGAGGGAAAGAAGCTTTTGTGTCTGTTCATGCACCCCTAGCCATTAACTCCAAGTTTCTGTTGTTACTAGCTATGATATACCTACAAAAACCTTCTCGTGATGACAGACCTTCTTATTGGTACCTGGATCCCCATCCTTCCCTGCTTGATGCTCTGAGCCACTGCATGTTGTCTGATATCAATACACCTTGTTCTCTGTTCACACTCTTACTTGCAGAAAGGAGAGTATACCTCATTTTTTCTACATAGATTTGTAACATGCCCCAAGACCTTAACACAACCGACATCCTGTCGATGATATCCTCTAAACATTAGAACACAGCACTTAGGCCCAACATCTCCCAACACAGGAACAAAGGCCTAATCCATCAAAGACCTAGTCCATAGTTCCAGGATGCAGGAAAATCCCTAAGTGTACTAAGCTTGCTTTTTGGTTCTGTAGTTTTTACTTCTTACTGTTCTTGCTAACCAAAGTATGTTAACCAGAATGTGCATGTTTTACACTAAAACAAAAGAATGGTAAAACATGAGGCTATATGATTTAGACAAGTCCCCCATGCAGCTACCGGCTGCCAATGCAGAATTTCGATTTGGCATAGAGAGTGTGTAGCCACCTGAGGTCATGTCGATGTCTGTGATGCATGCTGCCATGGAGGGTCTTGCCATGGTCCTAATACAGCTAGGTGTGATAATGTTCATGGCCCATCATTACTACTGAATGCCTAGCAGATGTCTGCAATCTGTGCCTGTAGCCTTATCTATGGGCTGCGTTGCTGTCAGAAACCATGTTAGTGTCTTTGGGTTGTCCTGTCCGGGAAGCCATGTTGATGTCGTTGGCCTGTACTTTCACAAGGGAATATGATGGAGTCTGTGGCCCATGCTGCAGCATAGGAACATGTCTGTAGTCTGTCGTTCCACCAGAGGCCATGCCTAGGCACTTGACATGCTCACACTGGAGATTGTATGGATGCCCATTGTCTGTGCTGTCAACAAAAACCATGTGGAAGTCCATGATCTGTGCTCCTGATGACTGTAAAGGGCAAGGAGGCTTCTTTTGTAGTTGTATCAATGACTGCAGACTCAATGTTGAGAAAGAGGTACATAGAAAGTTCCTGTGAGAACCCCTACTCCAACCCACAGCCCCCCAAAAGAAACAGACAGAAAGCCATCAAAGAGAACTCTTAAAATTGTGATAAATATATTGAAGTGTAGCTCTCCACAATTAACTGCTTCAGTTTTTTGTGAGGAGCTGGAGTCTAGGAGTTTGACCATGCTTCAGTGAATAAATGGGCAACACAAATTAGACCTCCTCCTCCTCCTTCTCTTCCTCCTCGTCCTTCTCCTCTTCCTCTTCATTCTCCTCCTCTCTCCCTCCCTCCTCCTCCTCCTCCTTCTCCTCTTCCTCCTCCTTCTCGTCCTCCTCTTCCTTCTCCTCTTCCTCCTCCTCCTCTCTCTCTCCCTCCTATTCCTCCTCCTCTTCCTCTTCCTTCTTCTTCTCCTTATTTTTATTCTCTTTTGGGGGCATGGGGGTCACAAGGGTTGGAAGCAGATCTTGGAAGACTGGAAAATGAATGTGATCAGGGCACATGATGTGAAATTTCCAAATAATCAATAAAAATATTATGCTGGTAAAAAAAAGTTTGTGCACATGTTCTCAGGTGAAATTACCTCCCAACAAAGCTTTTCTTTGGGAAAAACCTGACCTTTGTCATTCAATTTAAAATTCTTAGTATTTAACCACCACCAATCACCACCACCACCCCACCACCATAGAACAGGAAGCTCTTTTTGCAGCGAAGAGCCTTTTCTTTATTTCCTTCCCATCATTTGCTGTGGACATTCATGGTGCTAGTTCCTTCCTGCTCACTGTGGGTCACCAGCTGCTTCAGCCCCTTTATCCTTCTAGGCTCACACAACAAAACTTTAGAAGGAGGAGGAAGGTCACTCTTACTATGTCTGCATGGCCAGGAATCTGGGCCATCATAGCAAACATATTTCTCTCCTCTCTCTGCTTTAGTTGCTGCTGTGGAGGCTGATTTCCCAGGCTTGATCAGTGAGGTCTGATCTCTGATTTGCTGAATTAGCCCTCAGGGGCTGTGGTTCCCTCCCCCTTCTCCCTGAAGCTGGAAGCTGGTCCGAAATCCTCTGGAAAACTTTCATCGTCTAGCTGACTTTCCAGCTGACTTTGCCTACAGAGACCTTGTTAATGATCCTAAAAGTTGCTTCATATTTTGTAGCCATTTTAGAATGTTTTGAAACCCTCATCATATTAATCACGTTATATGATTGTCCCAAGTCTCCTGAGGCATGGGTAGAGAGGCAGCCTAGACTCATTCATTATGACGTGAGCTCAGAGAGGTTAAGTAACTTACCCAAAGTCATATAACTAGCCAGGCCAGGATAATGAAGTCTAGAGATCTTCTTTCTTATCCTATAGATTTGGATGTATCTTGGATGATAAACTCAGATATCTGCCCTCCTGTGCTAAATCAGAAACCTCACCTACGCATCTCAAGAAGTAAACTTCTGCCTCTAGATGAGTTGAGCCTACTCTCCTTTTTAGTTCCCCTCACCATCTGCCTGATGCTTACCAAAATCAGAGGACACGGGAAATGGGCCGGTGTACCTCCCTTTGATCTGTTTTCAATAAAATCCTATTTACAAGATACACTTCACTTCTTTTGATGTGCAGCTCCTTAATTAGCTCACATCTAAGACCAGGCTGCCTGAGAGAGAAAAAATTAATTAGCTCATTCCATCTCGAAAAGACACAATTCTTGAACTAATCGTGGTATTTGAATGATTAATCTGCTTTAAATACACATGTGTTTAGGAGTATTACAGTTAGGGAGAATCCATAATAAGGAAGAAGACAGCAGACGAAGGAGCAAGGGATAAGATGGGAGTCTGCGGCAAAGACCAAGGAGAAAGTGTAGACCGTCTTCAATGACGTCACTGGCAACGTTCATTCTGAGGCCTCCTTGAGTCATCTGCTTCATGCTCCTTTGCCAGCAACATGCACCCTGGTGGCAAATGTTTCTACAACTAAGCAAGTGACATACATTGCCCTACTGCTAGGAAACAGAAAAGGGAAGACGTGTCCATTTTACACTAACATGTTAACAATTGTGACTATTTCTTTGTGTCTTGTATCACTTGTATATCTGACCCTTAAAACGCTCGGCCAAAGAAGGCATAAGAGAAGGAGAGCATAGGAAGTGTGAAAGTCGGGGGCTCTTAATGCTGATGTAAACAAACTTCCATGAGTAAGTGGGGTTGACAGATGGGGGGCCATGTGTCAGGGGGTGGTCTCTAGCATTGCATGTTTAGAGGTATGGGAACCTTTAGGAGGTGGGGCTTTGTGGGAAGTCCCTAAGTTATTGGGGGGATGCCCCTGTACTCCAGATTGGAAACCTCAAAATCACGAGCCACGTGAACCTTTCCTTTATGTGTGGCACTGAAGCCTGGGAGAAAACGCATCATCGTGTTGTGGCTTATCCTTATTAAAGATCACTGAGCAACATGATAACCAATAGCTCTGGAAAGAACTTTGACAAAGATTCTGCACTGTTCATTTTGTGTCTGCTTTTAAGAGACAGTGTGATAACATTAAATTAATACTTAGTTCTGAGATAATATAAAAGGAAACAGCAAAGCAGGGGATTGCTGTAAGAACCTCATCACGGTGGTTTCTAGCCTCCCCTCCCTGCTCCTATCTCTGCCTGTCTGTGGCCTGGGATGGAGGGCAATGTCACACTTCGAGGTGGAGGCTGAACCCTGGGCCTTCCTCCACTTCAGTTCCATTTGGTAAACTGAGGCATAGTATTATGCAAAGTAGGGACAGGGGACATGCCTTAATTTTGGTACACTAGCAGGCCCTTGGAAAAGTCATTTTCCATCTTTCCTTTCTAGAAAAAATATTATATATATATTTACATATACATATATACATACATACATACACACACACACACACACACACACACACACACACACACACACACACATATATATATATATATATATATATATATATATATATATTATGTGTGTTGAATTATTAAGGACCTGCAAAGTTTCCCTGCTTCCTAGAAAATACATTTCAGACTTTGAAACCCTGATAGCCTCTTCTGTGATGACTCTACTCTGTCATTAAAGCACTCACAGGCAGTGGACAAAGGAAGGGGTGTGTTGTGCTGTAATGGAGCTTTATTTACAAAAGCAGACCTCAGACTGGCTTTGCCACATGGGCCACAATCTGTTCTGTTCACCATTCAATTTGCTGAGAAAACACAGAGTTATGAAATAAACACAAAACACAATATGCACCAGGCTTACACATAACTTTCAATGCCTTACCTACAGTTTTCCAAAGTCTCTGAAGGGGCTAAGGAGATGGCTCAGGCCTGAAGACCTAGCTCCCTAGTATAGAGCTGAGTACTACAATGGCCACCTGGAACTCCAGGGCTGGACCTTGCTGGCCAAGTAGTCTAGCTGTATCCATGAGCTCTAGTTTCAGTGAGAAATCCTGTCTTAAAAAATAAGATAGAGGGGCTGGAGAGATGGCTTAATGGCTAAGAGCCTTTGTTGCTTTTGGAGAAGACCCAGGATCTATTCCCAGCATTCACATGGTGGCTCACAAACACCTATATCTCTGTGTCCAGAGTATCTGATGCCTTCTTCTGACCTCCATCGGAACCAGGCAGGAACATGGTACATATATGTACATGCAAGCAAAACACTCATACACTCAAATTTTTCTTTAATTCAAAAATAGAGAAAGGTGCAATCAGTGGGCTATAAATAGGTAGGGAAGCCATGAAGTTGTGAGGTAAGAGTAGATCTGGGAGCACTTAGGGGAAGAGGGGTGGATGAACATGATCAGAATGCATTGTATACATGTGTGTGATTCTCAAAGAATTAATGAAAATATTATATGAATAAATGAATTAGGTAGCAAGATTGAGGAAGACCAGACATTGACTTCTGATCTCTACATTTACACATATATAGACAAAAGATTACCTTGAAAAATAAATAGATATAAAAATAGATAATGTTTGTTTCAATAATATACTTTATTGGCATTAATACAATCCAAATGTTATTTCAACACAATTAATATGAGACATGCCGGTCTTTGCGATGCAGCCTATATTTTATACATCTTACTTGGACCATCCATGTTTAAGAGGTCCCAAAGTCTAGTGGTTGCTGGTTCTCAGAGGCTCAGCCCATGTCCAGCCTTTGCTGGTAATCCTGATTTCCATCACAAAAAAAACGTAAACCAAGGAGCTGTTGTTTTGTCCTCCCACCCCTGCTAGTTTAGTATAAGACTGCAAAGGATGTGGTAAGGAATGCTGGGAAACGGAAGTCACTTCTGAAATCTTGATTACTATCTCAGCAAACAAGGTCTTTTCATACAGAAATGTAGCCACTAACCCCTACACTGCCTGAAGGCAGAAGAGGTGGGAACACTGCCTCCTAGTGGTGAGTATAGAGCAGGGGCCAGCCAGAGACTGGGATGGAAAAGCCCAACTCAAGAATGACTTACATAAATATGCACTGATTCTGACCAGTGCGTCACAGCATAATCTGTGTTCAATGTGAACTCCGTGTGTGTGTGTGTGTGTGTGTGTGTGTGTGTGTGTGTGTGTGTGTGTGTGTGTGTGGTGGTGGTGGTGGTGGGGTGTTGGATGGCTATGGAGTCCAGAAGAGGGCATTAGATTTCTACTGTAGCTGGCTGGAGTCACAAGTAGTTGTGAGCCACCCACTGTAGATGCTATAAACCAAGCCTGCGCCCTCTAGAAGAGCAGCAAGCACTCTTAGCCACTGAGACACCCATTTTTCACTTCATAATCTGAACATCTTACCAGTGAAAGTATCAGAGCCCCTTTCTGTAACGTTCTCCCCTCAACAATGTTGTCCTGTCACCACCCATCTGTGACTAAAATTCATGATCTAAGAAGATAGTGTCCCGGGGAATAACTTTCCTAATATGATATTAAACAAGAGGCTTTAATGGCAGCTCCTAGACAGCTGTGGAGGACCAGGACGCAGACATTTCCTGCAGGATTGGCTCAGTGACTCTTCCACTCCCTCACAGCAAAGGCAGAAAGGATTGAGCAGAGAGGATAAATGGAGAAAATGTGTCCTGATGAGTTTATATCAACTTGAAACAAACTAGAGTCATCTGAAAGGAGAGAACTTCAGTAGAGAAAATGTCTGCATAAAATCCATCTGTAGGGCATTTTTCTTAACTAGTGATTTATGGGTGAGGGCCGTGCCCATTGTGGGTGGCCATATCCTTGAGCTGGGGACCTGGATAAGAAAAAAGGCTGAGCAAGTCATGGGAAGCAAGCCGGTAAACAGTACCACTCCATGGCCTCTGCATCAGCTCCTGCCTCTGGGTTCCTGCCCAGTTTCAGTTCCTGTCCTAACTTCTTTCAGTAATGAACAGGGATATGGAAGTGTAAGCCAAATAGACTAGACCCTTTCCTCCCCAAGCTACTTTGGTCATGGTGTTTCATCACAGCAATAGTCACCCTGACTCAGGCAAAATGTACTTGGAGAGGGCAGTGCAAAGTGTTTCTTGCCACTTCCCACTCTGCTTGCCTTTATGTTGGTGACAAGAGCCTTCAAGCCAGGCAGGGTTTGACAGCTGCACACAGAGACTTGTGAGATCTGATGCTGGGAAGAAAAAGGAGAAAGGAGTGTTGTCCTGAGATTTTTCTGGAATAACAAGAAAGTTCTAGAAGATTCTGAAGACTTTATATGAGGCAGATACAGGGCCAGGAGTGAAAAGGTAGTGGTGAAGATTGGGAAAGGGAAACGGTTCCCAAGTCGCATGCCCATGCCTAGTTGAAGATGGGTAGATGTCACAGATGAGTGACAGAGGGCATATATGGCCTGAGGGTCAAGTGAGACTGAACCACAGGAGCTACAGTGACCAGGAAAACAAAGGAAAGGAGGGAGAGGGGGAAGAAGAGGAATGAGAAGCAAAGGAGGATGGGGAGGAAAGAGAGAATGGGAGAACCAAGCACCAAGCATGATGTGTAATGCCCTGGTCTGGCACTCAGCATTAATGTTACCTCATACTCTTGGCTGATTGTTGCATTCAATGAATGATAAGTTATAGAGAAGGAAGTACGTGCTGTATAAGATCCACTGTAGGAATTCCAGACCCCTTTCATCAGGCTGATGGAGATGGTCTCTGACTCATCTGACCACATCAAATTCCTCATGATCTAATCCACTGGGAAGAAAAGCATGAATAATAAAAGATCTGTGGTGGAGAGATGGCTCAGTGGTTAAGAGCAAGGACTGCTCTTACAAATGACCTGAATTCAGTTTTCCAGCACTCGTATGAGTTGACAACTTTCAACTTTGTAACTCCAGCTCCAGAGAGTTCAATATCCTCTCTGTCCTATGTGGGCACCTGAGCACACTTGGCATTTACATAGATGCACACATGTGCACACACACATACACACACATATTTGCATACATTATATAAAACTTTAAAATACCAGTTAATAGTTTACTGATATATCATTATGTCATATGCACTGGGCTTTTATCTATATAAAGTGATTGTCTTTTATTATTCTATTACTTTTTAAATGATTTTAAAATTTAGTATTTTATGCATATATACAATGTATTATAAACATATTAACCCTGTTATCCTTTCTTATCTACATCACATGCCTGTAGACACCCCCTTTTTCCTGGCTTGTCCTCTTCCCACTTTCATGTCTTGTGGTCTTGTTCAGGTGGCTGTGGTTGTTTTTTGCTTATGGTTACAACAGACATATCACATGCAGAAACCAACATTTCATGGCACTCCTCCCCACCCTCCAGTCCTTATGCTCTTCCTACCCTCTTTTTCAGTAATGTCCCCTGAGTCTTGGTGAGGTTGATAAAATTATCCTATTTAGGGATAGGCATTCAGTTTATTCTATTTTGTAGAAGAGAAAATCTGGGTTTGGAGGAATTAAGAAACTTCTTAAAAGTCAGGAGGTAGCAAAGACAACATTTGAAATCATCTAAACCACTTACTCTATTGATGCTCTTTCTTAACCCAGTGTGGCTGTCAGCCTTTGGGTATCTATTTCTTTTACTTTCACCCCTTCCCTTCTCTTTTCTCTCTTCCTTTCTTCTTGTCCTCTTCTGCTCCCTCCTATTTCTCTCCCTATGTGCATCCCTCCTCCTCTCTCCCTCCTGTCTCTCGCCTCTGTCCTTAGATTCCATCCTCAGCTAGCATAGACATTTAGCTAAGACCAATGAAATGAACAGAACTGCCCTAGATACCAATTTTGAGCCAACTAATGCCTTGGCACCAGATATCCCACAAGACTCTTAGCCAAATCCTGCAAATTCCTTGCCAGGCAGAACAATGACAGAAAAGCACATTCCTACTGCTTGGTGCTTTCGGATCTGAGTTCTGTTAACATGGGTTTGGCTGAGGATGAAGATGGATCTTTCTGTGGGCATTTGGCAAAAAATCATGGCTGCAGTTCTCAGATGAAAACCAAGTTGCCACAAATCTCATTAAGTCTCCACCCTATCGTCCATCCTGAGAAAACACATTAAGTGCCCTGATAAGAAAGCTGTTAGTCATTGGAAAATGGGCCAGCAAACAGGGTGGTGCACACTCACCCAAAGCTCTAGACATTTTCACAGATGTCCCCTACATTCATTCTGTGCAAGGATGCGGTCCCTTCCCTGGTCTTGCCTTCCTGGGTATTTCCTATAGGCTTTCACACCCTTACGAAAGGAGAGTTAAGCCTCCCAAGGAGCCAGAGGAGCTTGTGCTTCTGCCCTGTGTGGAATTCTTCCCCAAATCAACTTCCTGACCTGAGAACAAGTCAGAAGAGGATTTTCCACTATCCACTAAGGAGTTTGTGCAAACTCTGATCTTAGGTGTTAAACTGATAAAAGCTGCTCTCCGTGAGGCACTCATCTGGCCCTGGGTCCAAGTATGTTCAATTCTGATAGTAGTAAAGATAAGTAATGAAGTGTGGCTTGATTCTGAACATGGGAACATCTCAGCTGGGAAGGGACAAATCCCAGTACAGGGGGTGGGGGGAAAGAATAAAAAAGCACACCCAAGACCCGAGAAGAAGGAAAGCTCCGCTGTAAATTCTTTTATCTGTTGATTTAAACAAAACCCCAAACTGGTCTCAATTACACAGATGCTCAGTAAGTAAACCCTGCTGAGAGACAGCATAGAAAACAACTTCAAGAAGGAAAAGTTTACTTTGTTCATGGTCAATTGGTCTTGTCACTCTGGGCCTGAAAGACAGTATGGAAGTAAAGATGATATGGTGAGCATAATATCACAGAAGCCACAGAGAGAGCAGAAAGGACTCTGGTCCTAATATTCCATTTGAGTGCATGCCTCAAATCACCTTCCTTTCTCCCAATAAAATTATAATTTGAAGACTGAGGCTTTAGCATATGGATTTTGATTAGAGAGTTTTTCAAACCAGATCCCCCAGAAGATACTAGATGTCATTTACTTGGACTCAATTCTACCATTATCCACCTGAGATGGCACCAGAGGCCATTGGATGGTCAAAGACTGCATCCACAAACAAGTTAGTTGCAAGCTCCTGGGTGTGACCTGTGCTATTGACTAGCCATAAACTGGAGTTCTAGTTCAGCCTCAGGGTTGATTAACTTTTAGAGAACCTTGCAGAACTTAGGGCAAGTCTTTATGTGAATAGAGTTGCCCATTGGTTACAAAGGGTATTTTAATACTACAAATGAATGAAAAGATACATAGCACATGGACTAGAAGGACCTCCAATGAAGACTCCTCCATCTTTAATGGGTTTGGGTGTGCCAACCTCTTGCCATATCAATTTGCTCTTGGTGAACAGTCCAGAAGTTCTCTGAACTCAGATCTTTAGAGCTGTGTGCTGGTTAACCTTGTCAACTGGTCAGAGTTTAGAATCACCTAGGAAATAATCCTCTGGGCATGAGTATGAGAGTATTTTGAAGAATATTTGATGGAAGTGGGAAGCCCCACTTTGTACACAGATAGCAATATTCTAGGTTGAATAAGAAAGATACAGGGAGCTGATCACCACCAATATCTCTGTACTTTCTGACAGGAGACACAGCACTCCCAGTTGTCTCGTGCTTCTGTTCCTTCCTCACTATAACAACGGGACTCTTGAATTGTGAGCCCAAAGAAACTCTTAGGGCCCTAAGTTGCTTTTGTCAGGAATTCTGTCACCACAACAAGAAAAGAATTAGTTCTATTATGGACTTATTTAAGTAGGCATAATTGATTAAATTATTGGCCATTGTCTATCAAATTGTCCATCATCAATTCAACCTTAAGCCCTGATTCCTTCCTCAGTGGCAGAAGTGGAAACTAAAGTTTCTAGTCTTATAATAACAATGACACTGTAGGTCTACCCAGCTACCAGTCTCATTATTATGCAAAAAGACTCTTATAGGCCCAAAGATTTTAAAAGTTATACACAAGGAACCAGGGCCAAACACATCACAGGAACCTAAAGGTTTGGAATACTTTTTAAATGCCAAGACTAATAGCCACAGGGACAGAAATAATTTCTTATGTGTAGGTAACTATGAATCTGATTGAATAACAGCTTCAAATAACACTTGCACAGTTCATATAACAACCATATATTGTAGATAATATTATTATCCTTATTTAATAATAAAAATTTTGGAAGCCAGAGAGGTTGAGGGATGTGACTAAGATTATACAGCTAGAGCATGTCAACCCAAGACAGGACTCCTGCCTCTGATCTTTATTACTATGAAATTCTGCCCTGAAATGATGGAGACTCAGACAAAGAATGACCAAAAATGTCAGTCAAGGAGGAAAATTACAAACAGACCTTCAGCCTCCAGCAAAATCTTGGACTATAATCTTAGAGTATTACCATTTCCATAGGCTACTGCTTCAAAATACATCACTCAAAATTTATTAGCTTAAAATACCACTGATTAAATGTCATCATTCTACAGGCCGGCAGAGCTTAGGGGATAGTTCTACCCACAACTGTGGCACAGCTCTCATAAATGACATCTCCCTCTCCAAACAGGAAGTTTAGTGGAAATCTCTTAGGCAGTAGATCTTGGCCAGCTCTCAAAAAACTATTATGTTTTAGGAAAAGAAAATATGAATATATTTAATTAACAATAATAATTTTTAAATTAGCATAAGAGAAAGGGAAGGAAATTTCTTTAGTCAAAGAAAGGACATCTACTTCAATCTGGTCATCCACAGAAATAAATTAAAAGCTTTTTCATTTGAAAATGGGGAAACAGATGAAATACTTTACAGGACATTCCTATGGGAAGAAGATTCTGAATTTGAAGTGATGTACAAAATGATTACTCAGGGAGGCTCTGGGACTTAGACCAATGAATAATGGAGGGGAAGGAAGCTGGCTTGGGCAACAAGAGTTGGGATAACAAATATTCCCAAAGACGACTCACTCAATCCAAATCATGGAGGATCTACATCTAAGGTGGCCCTTTGAAATTATACCTCATTGGGAGGCAGAAGCTAGCATTTAGTCTATTGTTGGTTATGGGATGGTTTTCCAAGGAGACATGTCTTGCATGAAACAGGCATTTCAATCAATGTGCTTCCACTGAGGGCCTTCCTCAGGTAGCACTTTCTGCAGCTGAGAGAACCATTTCTTCGTCTTTCCATGGGATTTGGATATACCCAATAGCAGCTATGGGAGATGACCTTTCTCACCGTATCTATTCAGTATTGTCTGGAAGTCTAACCAATACAGGAAGACAAGGAAAAATTATGAGTGATAAGGACTACAAAGACTACTGTCATTATTCACCAGAGAAGATTAATTCAAAACTCACTACACAGGATAATTATTAGGATGAATAAAAAGTGATTAAGAAAGAGGCTAGAAATAAGATTAATGTGTAAAACATCAATTGACTTTCTAAATGGAAAATGAAACAGAATTCATGAAGGGCTTTGAATATGTACATACAAAGCATGTGGAGAATATTCATTTCCTCGTTGTTTATAACAGCAATGTTGTAGAAACAACCCACATGACTGCCCTAGAAAAATATATACCTTATTATATGGCCAAAAATGAGATTGTATACACCAATAGAAATGAATGACATATATATATATATATATATATATATATATATATATATATATATATATATATATATGACAACCTACATGAATCTTAAAAATAAAGTTTGGAAAAAAGAGTCGATTATAGAAGACAATAATAATTTGTCTTCTAAACCATTTTAAAAATAGTGTCCAATTTTTAAAATAAACACAAATTTGCACTATAAAATATTTTCTAATAAAGTATATATACATAATAAAGTAGCTCTAAAAGCAGGGAGCTTTTAATGACTTAGTAAACAGCACATGAGTACATAAATTCAGGATAGTGATGGTTTGTATGAAAGAGAAGAAGGAAACTGGAGGATATCACATAGAGCCTCAGCAGGAGGAGTTCTTTCAAGATGTGGTGGGTTCCACCTATGATCACTTGAACTTTGACAAGGAAGCTAAAAACATCCAGTGGAAAAAAAGACATCATTTTCAACAAATGGTGCTGGCACAATTGGCAGTTAACATGTAGAAGAATGCAAATTGGTCCATTCTATTTTTTTTTTAATATTTTTATTACATATTTTCCTCAATTACATTTCCAATACTATCCCAAAAGTCCCCCATAGCGCCCCCCACTTCCCTACCCACCCATTCCCATTCTTTTGGCCCTGGCATTCCCCTATATTGGGGCATATAAAGTTTGCAAGTCCAATGGGCCTCTCTTTCCATTGATGGCCGACTAGGCCATCTTTCGATACATATGCAGCTAGAGACAAGAGCTCCAGGGTTCTGGTTAGTACATCATGTTGTTCCAACAATAGGGTTGCAGATCCCTTTAGCTCCTTGGGTACTTTCTCTAGCTTCTCCATTGGGAGCCCTGTGATACATCCAATAGCTGACTGTGAACATCCACTCCTGTGTTTGCTAGGCCCCGGCATCGTCTCACAAGAGACAGCTATATTTGGATCCTTTCAGCAAGATCTTGCTAGTGTATGCAATGGTGTCAGCGTTTAGAAGCTGATTATGGGACGGATCCCTGGATACAGCAGTCTCTAAATGGTCCATCCTTTCATCACAGCTACGAACTTTGTCTCTGTAACTCCTTCCCTGGGTGTTTTGTTCCCAATTCTAAGAAGGGGCACAGTGTCCACACTTTGGTCTTCATTCTTCTTGAGTTTCATGCGTTTAGCAAATTGTATCTTATATCTTGGGTATCCTAAGTTTTGGGCTAATATCCACTTATCAATGAATACATATTGTGTGAGTTCTTTTGTGATTGTGTTGCTTCACTCAAGATGATGCCCTCCAGGTCCATCCATTTGGCTAGGAATTTCATAAATTCATTCTTTTTAATAGCTGAGTAGTACTCCATTGTGTAAATGTACCATAATTTCTGTATCCATTCCTCTGTTGAGGGACATCTGGGTTCTTTCCAGCTTCTGGCTATTATAAATAGGGCTGCTATGAACATAGTGGAGCATGTGTCCTTTTTACCGGTTGGGACATCTTCTGGATATATGCCCAGGAGAGGTATTGCAGGATCCTCCGGTAGTACTATGTCCAATGTTCTGAGGAACCGCCAGACTGATTTCCAGAGTGGTTGTACAAGCTTGCAATCCCACCAACAATGGAGGAGTGTTCCTCTTTCTCCACATCCTCGTCAGCATCTGCTGTCACCTGAATTTTTGATCTTAGCCATTCTGACTGGTGTGAGGTGGAATCTCAGGGTTGTTTTGATTTGCATTTCCCTGATGATTAAGGATGTTGAACATTTTTTCAGGTGCTTCTCTGCCATTCGGTATTCCTCAGGTGAGAATTCTTTGTTCAGTTCTGAGCCCCATTTTTTAATGGGGTTATTTGACTTTCTGGAGTCCACCTTCTTGAGTTCTTTATATATATTGGATATTAGTCCCTTATCTGATTTAGGATAGGTGAAGATCCTTTCCCAATCTGTTGGTGGTTTTTTTGTCTTATTGATGGTGTCTTTAGCCTTGCAGAAGCTTTGTAGTTTCATGAGGTCCCACTTGTCAATTCTCGATCTTACAGCACAAGCCATTACTGTTCTATTCAGGAATTTTTCCCCTGTGCCCATATCTTCAAGGCTTTTCCCCACTTTCTCCTCTATAAGTTTCAGTGTCTCTGGTTTTATGTGAAGTTCCTTGATCCACTTAGACTTGACCTTAGTTCAAGGAGATAGGAATGGATCGATTCACATTCTTCTACATGTTAACAACCAGTTGTGCCAGCACCATTTGTTGAAAATGCTGTCTTTCTTCCACTGGATGTTTTTAGCTCCCTTGTCGAAGATCAAGTGACCATAGGTGTGTGGGTTCATTTCTGGGTCTTCAATTCTATTCCATTGGTCTATTTGTCTGTCACTATACCAGTACCATGCAGTTTTTATCACAATTGCTCTGTAGTAGAGCTTTAGGGCCGGCATGGTGATTCCACCAGAGGTTCTTTTATCCTTGAGAAGAGTTTTTGCTATCCTAGGTTTTTTGTTATTCCAGATGAATTTGCAGATTGCACTTTCTAATTCGTTGAAGAATTGATTTGGAATTTTGATGGGGATTGCATTGAATCTGTAGATTGCTTTTGGCAAGATAGCCATTTTTACAATGTTGATCCTGCCAATCCATGAGCATGGGAGATCTTTCCATCTTCTGAGATCTTCTATAATTTCTTTCTTCAGAGACTTGAAGTTTTTATTATACAGATCTTTTACTTCCTTAGTTAGAGTCACGCCAAGATATTTTATATTATTTGTGACTATTGAGAAGTGTGTTGTTTCCCTAATTTCTTTCTCAGCCTGTTTATTCTTTGTGTAGAGAAAGGCCATTGATTTGTTTGAGTTAATTTTATATCCAGCTACTTCACCGAAGCTGTTTATCAGGCCTAGGAGTTCTCTGGTGGAATTTTTAGGGTCACTTATATATACTATCATATCATCTGCAAAGAGTGATATTTTGACTTCATCTTTTCCAATTTGTATCCCTTTGATCTCCTTTTGTTGTCGAATTGCTCTGGCTAGGACTTCAAGTACAATGTTGAATAGGTATGGAGAAAGTGGACAGCCTTGTCTAGTCCCTGATTTTAGAGGGATTGCTTCAAGCTTCTGACCATTTACTTTGATGTTGGCTACTGGTTTGCTGTAGATTGCTTTTATCATGTTTAGGTATGGGCCTTGAATTCCTGATCTTTCCAAGACTTTTATCATGAATGGGTGTTGGATCTTGTCAAATGCTTTTTCCGCATCTAAGGAGATGACCATGTGGTTTTTGTCTTTGAGTTTGTTTATATACTGGATTACGTTGATGGATTTCCGTATATTGAACCATCCCTGCATCCCTGGGATGAAACCTACTTGGTCAGGATGGATGATTGTTTTGATGTGTTCTTGGATTCGGTTAGCAAGAACTTTATTGAGGATTTTTGCATCAATATTCATAAGGGATATTGGTCTGAAGTTTTCTATCTTTGTTGGGTCTTTTTGTGGTTTAGGTATCAGAGTAATTGTGGCTTCATAGAATGAGTTGGGTAGAGTACCTTCTGTTTCTATTTTGTGGAATAGTTTGTGAAGAACTGGGATTAGATCTTCTTTGAAGGTCTGATAGAACTCTGCACTAAACCCATCTGGTCCTGGGCTTTTTTTAGTTGGGAGACTATTAATGACTGCTTCTATTTCTTTGGGGGATATAGGGCTGTTTAGATCATTAACCTGATCTTGATTCAACTTTGGTACCTGGTATCTGTCTAGGAACTTCTCCATTTCATCCAGGTTCTCCAGTTTTGTTGAGTATAGCCTTTGGTAGAAGGATCTGATGGTGTTTTGGATGTCTTCAGGATCTGTTGTTATGTCTCCTTTTTCATTTCTGATTTTGTTAATTAGGATGATTTCCTTGTGCCCTCTAGTGAGTCTGGCTAAGGGTTTATCTATCTTGTTGATTTTATCAAAGAACCAGCTCCTTGATTGGTTGATTCTTTGAGTAGTTATTCTTGTTTCCACTTGGTTGATTTCACCCCTGAGTTTGATTATTTCCTGCCGTCTACTCCTCTTGGGTGAATTTGCTTCCTTTTGTTCTAGTGCTTTTAGGTGTGTTGTCAAGCTGCTAATGTGTGCTCTCTCTAGTTTCCTTTTGGAGGCACTCAGAGCTATGAGTTTTCCTCTTAAAAATGCTTTCATTGCGTCCCATAAGTTTGGGTATGTTGTGGCTTCATTTTCATTGAACTCTAAAAAGTCCTTAATTTCTTTCTTTATTCCTTCCTTGACCAAGGTATCATTGAGAAGAGTGTTGTTCAGTTTCCACGTGAAGGTTGGCTTTCTATTATTTATTTTGTTATTGAAGATCAGCCTTAGTCCATGGTGATCTGATAGGATGCATGGGACAATTTCAATATTTTTATATCTGTTGAGGCCTGCTTTTTGACCAATTATGTGGTCAATTTTGGAGAAGGTACCATGAGGTGCTGAGAAGAAGGTATATCCTTTTGTTTTAGGATAGAATGTTCTGTAGATATCTGCCAGATCCATTTGATTCATAATTTCTCTTAGTTTCACTGTGTCCCTGTTTATTTTCTGTTTCCATGATCTGTCCATTGGTGAAAGTGGTGTGTTGAAGTCTCCCACTATTATTGTATGAGGTGCAATGTGTGCTTTGAGCTTTACTAAAGTTTCTTTAATGAATGTGGCTGCCTTTGTATTTGGAGCATAGATATTCAGGATTGATAGTTCCTCTTGGAGGATTTTACCTTTGATGAGTATGAAGTGTCCCTCCCTGTCTTTTTTAATGACTTTGGGTTGGAAGTCAATCTTATCAGATATTAGAATGGCTACTCCAGCTTGTTTCTTCATGCCATTTGCTTGGAAAATTGTTTTCCAGCCTTTCATTCTGAGGTAGTGTCTATCCTTTTCTCTGAGATGAGTTTCCTGTAAGCAGCAAAATGTTGGGTCTTGTTTGTGTAGCCAGTTTGTTAGTCTATGTCTTTTTATTGGGGAGTTGAGTCCATTGATATTAAGAGATATTAAGGAAAAGTAATTGTTGTTTCCTGTTATTTTTGTTGTTAAAGTTGGCATTTTGTTCTTGTGGCTGTCTTCTTTTAGGTTTGTTGAGGGATTACCTTCTTGTTGTTTCTAGGGCGTGGTTCCTGTCCTTGTATTGGTTTTTTTCTGTTATTATCCTTTGAAGGGCTGGATTCGTGGAGAGATAATGTGTGAATTTGGTTTTGTCGTGGAATACTTTGGTTTCTCCATCTATGTTAATTGAGAGTTTGGCTGGGTATAGTAGCCTGGGCTGGAATTTGTGTTCTTTTAGTGTCTGTATAACATCCGTCCAGGATCTTCTGGCTTTCATAGTCTCTGGTGAAAAGTCTGGTGTAATTCTGATAGGCTTGCCTTTATATGTTACTTGGCCTTTTTCTCTTACTGCTTTTAGTATTCTATCTTTATTTAGAGCATTTGTTGTTCTGATTATTATGTGTCGGGAGGTATTTCTTTTCTGGTCCAGTCTATTTGGAGTTCTGTAGGCTTCTTGTATGTTCATGGGCATCTCTTTCTTTAGGTTTGGGAAGTTTTCTTCTATAATTTTGTTGAAGATGTTTGCTGGTCCTTTGAGTTGAAAATCTTCATTCTCATCCACTCCTATTATCCGTAGGTTTGGTCTTCTCATTGTGTCCTGTATTTCTTGGATGTTTTGAGTTAGGATCTTTTTGCATTTTACATTTTCCTTGATTGTTGTGCCGATGTTCTCTATGGAATCTTCTGCACCTGAGATTCTCTCTTCCATCTCTTGTATTCTGTTGCTGATGCTGGTATCTATGGTTCCAGATTTCTTTCCTAGGGTTTCTATCTCCAGTGTTGCCTCATTTTGGGTTTTCTTTATTGTGTCTACTTCCCTTTTTAGGTCTAGTATGGTTTTGTTCATTTCCATCATCTGTTTGGATGTGTTTTCCTGTTTTTCTGTAAGGACTTCTACCTGTTTGATTATGTTATCCTGTTTATCTTTAAGGATTTGTAACTCTTTAGCAGTGTTCTCCTGCAATTCTTTAAGGGATTTTTGTGCTTCCGCTTTAGTGTCTTCTACCTGTTTAGCAGTGTTCTCCTGTATTTCTTTAAGTGTGTTATTAAAGTCCTTCTTGAAGTCCTCTACCATCATCAGGAGATATGCTTTTAGATCCGTGTCTAGCTTTTCCGGTGTGTTGGGGTGCCCTGGACTGGGCGAAGTGGGGGTGCTGGGTTCTGATGATGGTGAGTGGTCTTGGTTTCTGTTAGTAAGATTATTACGTTTACCTTTCGCCATCTGGTAATCTCTGGGGTTAGTTGTTATCGTTGTCACTGTTTAAAGATTGGAGCAGAAGCTGTGTTCCACTCACCAGCAGTCCCAAAATCCTGCGGCGGGGGTCGTGGGTAGCTGACGGTACCCCGGTGCTGGTCCAGCCGGAAGAGGCCTGTGGTCCTACTCAGGCCGTTTTTCTGCTTCCCTAACTAATGCAGTCTCTGGTCCCACGTGCAATTGGATTGGAGCAGAAGCTGTGTTTCACTCTCCAGAAGTCTTAAGATCCTGTGGTGGGTGTTGTGGGTAGCTGGTGAGTGTTAGCCGACCCTGCGCCCCAGCTGCCCTGGTGCTTTTCTGACCGGAAGAGGGTTGTGGCCCTATGTAGGCCGGATTTCTCTCTCCCCAACCAGAGCAGTCTCAGGTCCCGCGTGATTGGACTGGAGCAGAAGCTGTGTTCCACTCACCAGCAGTCCCAAAATCCTGCGGTGGGGGTCGTGGGTAGCTGGCGGGTGTCAGGCAACCCTGCGCTCCCGCTACCCCGATGCTGATCCAGCCGGATGAGGCCTGTGGTCCTACTCAGGCCGGTTTCTGCTTCCCTAACTAATGCAGTCTCAGGTCCCGCGCAATTGGATTGGAGCAGAACCTGTGCTCCACTCACCAGAAGTCTTAAGATCCTGTGGCGGGTGTTGTGGGTAGCTGGCGAGTGTCAGCAGACCCTGCACCCCAGCTGCCCTGGTGCTTTTCTCAAATTGGTCCATTCTTAACTCCATGTACAAAGCTCAAGTCTAAGTGGATCAAAGAACCCCACATAAAACCAGAGACACTGAAACGTATAGAGGAGTAAGTGGGGAAAAGCCTCAAAGATATGGGCACAGGGGGGAAATTCCTGAACAGAACAGCATGGCTTGTGCTATAAGATCGAGAATCAACAAAGGGGACCTCATAAAATTGCAAAGCTTCTGTAAGGCAAAAGACACTGTTAATAAGACAAAAAGGCCACCACAGATTGGGAAAGGATCTTTACCAATCCTAAATCTGATAGGGGACTAATATCCAATTTATACAAAGAACTCAAGAAGCTGGACTCCAGAAAATCAAATAACACTATTAAAAATGGGGTACAGAGCTAAACAAAGAATTCTCAACTGAGGAATACCGAATAGCTGAGAAGCACCTGAAAAAAAATGTTCAACATCCTTAATAATCAGGGAAATGCAAATCAAAACAACCCTGAGACTCTACCTTATACCAGTCAGAATGGCTAAGATCAAAAATTCAGGTGACAGCAGATGCTGACGAGGATGTGGAGAAAGAGGAACACTCCTCCATTGCTGGTGGGATTGCAAGCTTGTACAACCACTCTGGAAATCAGTTAGGTAGTTCCTCAGAAAAATTGGACATAGTAATACCAGAGGATCCAGCAATACCTCTCCTGGTTATATACCCAGAAGATGTTCCAACATGTAATAAGGACACATGCTCCACTATGTTCATAGCAGCCTTATTTAAAATAGCCAGAAGCTGGAAAGAACCCAGATGTCCCTCAACAGAAGAATGAATACAGAAAATGTGGTATAATTACACAATGGTGTACTATTCAGCTATTAAAAACAATGAATTTATGAAATTCTTAGGCAAATGGATGGATCTGGAAGATATCATCCTGAGTGAGGTAACCCAATCACCAAAGAACACACATGATATGCACTCACTAATAAGTGGATATTAGCCCAGAAATTTAGAATGCCCAAGATACAATTTGAAAAACACATGAAACTCAACAAGAATGAAGACCAAAATGTGAATACTTCGTTTCTTCTTAGAATGGGGAACAAAATACCCATGGAAGGATTTACATAGACAAAGTTCTGAGCAGAACCTGAAGGAATGACCACCCAGAGACTGCCTCACTTGGGGATCCACCCCATAAACCAAACCCAGACACTAGGCAGATCCCAACAAGAGCTTGCTGACAGGAGCCTGATATAGCTGTCTCCTGCGAGGTTCTGCCAGTGCCTGGCAAATACAGAAGTGGATGCTCACAGTCATCCATTAGACAGAGACCAAGGTCCCCAATGAAGGAGCCAGAAACACCCAGGGAGCTGAAGAGGACTGAAGCCCATAGAAGGAACATCAATATGAACTAAACAGTACACTCAGAGCTCCTTAGAACTATACCACCAATCAAAGAAAACATATGGTGGCATTCCTGGCTCTAGCTATATTTGTAGCAGAGGATGGCCTAGTTGGTAATCAATGGGAGGAGAGGCCCTTGGTCCTGTGAAGGCTCTATGCCCCTGTATAGGGGAATGCCAGGACCAGGAATGGGAGTGGGTGGGTTGGGGAGCAGGTGGAGAGGGGAGGGGATAGGGGATTTTCAGAGGGGAAACTAGGAAAGGGGATAACATTTGAAAGGTAAATAAAGAAAATATCTAATTAAAAAAAAGATGTGGTGGGTTCATGGACATTTGTTTATAATTGTGCTATATATGACATATATATATATATAGAGAGAGAGACATATATATATAATATATACAAATATATTACAACTTGTTTATATGTATCAGTATATCATTGTAATTTTTATAAATGTATCAATAATTTTGAAGTATAATATTTACTTTTTGTGTATAGCTGTCAGTAGAGCTGTTTGTCTGCATGTGTGTTTCTTCACCACATGCCTTCAGTAACTGAAGAAGCCACAAGGGGGTATCTGATAGGCTGGAATTGAAGTTGTAAGAGGCCCTGGGGGTGTTGGTAACTAAATTCGGGTCTCTGAAAAAGCAGTAAGCAATGATCTGTCACTTTAGCCGTAGTTTTGAAATTTAAAAACATATCTTTAAAAAATGGAAACCCAATGTCAGAAGATAGAGTGAATTACATCGTTAAATTTAAAAAAAAAATGATTCTTATTATGGGGTAAGACAAATTTTATTGGACTTTATGGTGATCAGCATAGGGATCCTGTAATAAAACCTTTACCATGAGAAGGAGGCTCAACTCACAATACAGCATAGGCAAGTAAGAATGTATAGCCAAGAACGGTGGAATTTATAGGGGGAAATGTGAGTGGGAAATTAGTAAGAGGGAACCACATAAATGAGAGGGATTCTGTCTAAACTCACCTAACAGAATAACTGTGTGTGTGTGTGTGTGTGTTTATGTCTCTCTGTCTTTCTGTCTGCCTTGTCTGTGTTACATGCGAGTGAAAACACCCATAAAGGCCAGAAGAAGGCATCAGATCTCTTGGGACTAGAATGACAGTTGATTGAAAACCATCTGATGCGGGTGCTAGGAACTGAACTCCTGCCTTCTACAAAAGCAAAATTGTTCTTAACAGCTGGGCCAACTCTTTTATTGCTGACCTCATATTAGTAAAACATGACACACTTGCAGGATGGAGGTGGTGAGGCTATAACAGGGTGAGATATTGAGGGGTTGGTCGTTGAAAGTGGGGAAATTCTTGCTACACTGATTCAGCAAGGCTGTTACTCAATCTGGATTTTCCAAGGAACAACAGACAGGTGTAGCAGAAAGTTTGAGAAGGTTTGAGAGCCTCTCTGAAGTTTGGTCAATCAAAGAAATTTTTGTTAGTTCTACAGAGGAAAGAACTAGGGGAAAACCAAATGGAAAAGGTGGCTGAGAGTCCAGCAGCTTAATGAATAATGAAATTCATTTAAAGAGGCAAAGGTCCCTACCACCTAGCATAGAAACTTGAAAGAGTTTAAACTTTTGAAGGCAAAAATACAATATCTTCCAACATTCGAAGAGAATCCATACTTTCATCTGTAAATGGTACAGGGTCCTTATGACTTGTTGGATGGAGATGGAGCAAGATAGACAAAGAAGGTTGCACACCATTATGGATTGCTTTCTATAATGTAATAAACACCGTAACCCAAAGAAACATGGGAAGCAATGGGTTTAAGTCTACAGCTTAGAAACCATCTGGAAATGTCAGAGCGGGAACTAAATACAGTAACCTGGAAGCAGGAACTGAAGCAGAGGCCATGGAGAAATGCTGCTTACTCGTCTGTTTCCCATGGATGGCTCAGCTTGCTTTCTTATACACCCCAGAACCAATTGCCTAGGGGTGACACCACCCACAGTGGGCTGGGCTGTTATCATATTAATCATCAATCAAGAAAATTCCCTACAGTCTTGCCTACAGGACAATCAGATGGAGGTATTTTCTCAATTGAGGTTTCTTCTTCCTAGAAGACTCTAATTTTTTTCTTTGTCAAATTGACCAAAACATAATAAATCAATAACAATAACAAAGCAACAACAGCAGCAACAAAAACTAGCCAGCACATACAAAATGACAATACTAACATATTAGACCCTGACCAGGCTCAAGACCTGGAATTTGATCAGGACAAAATTCTAGCTGATATGTGAAGCATGATCATAGATAGGCTACTTCTTCAGGTTTAAGGTGGTATCACACAAATGAACGTTAAGAAATGAATTTCTACTGGTTTTGCCCACCTAATACTATCTCTGTACTTTTCTTCAACATGCCATACCCAATTTTTATATAGAATACTATCCCATTAACTGCTGGTCTCTTCTTTATGAGGCTTTTTCTCTCATTTCTTTCAGGATAAGCTGTTAACATAAGTCTGGAAAAACCAAGTCATTTCTTTCCAGTTTGCCACAGTGATGGAGGTTAGACCAAGCAGATGCAATCATGGAGGTTAGACCAAGCAGACACAATCCCAGGACTTTATTAGGATCATAGGGAGAGAATCATTTCTCCTATTGAGTGCCAGAAGGGACAGTGTCTGTGTCTGGTGCTGATGGCAGCCATCTTGCCACCATGAAGCACTTTCTATAAGAAGAGCTGAAAGCACAGGCAACAGAAAAAAGAGGGATAGCTTGATGCTAACAACGTTGCTGCCCACACTGAAAGAGATTGGGGAAAGCAGAGTGGGAAGTACTCAAGGATGTAACTCAGATCTTCGTCTACTATAAGTTCACTGTAGGGCTTTGGAAAAAAATGTTTAACCCAGTCTAAAATTCCTCATCATTAAGATGGAGATTAATAACAGGCTGTCATGGATTTTCATGATTAAATATGAAGACAAAATGCCCCATATACAGAAGTCCCCCAATAAACCTTACTTATTATTCCTCTACTTATAGTCTCCCACACATGCCCCTCTGTAACCTCTGCCACTGTGACATTTTCTCTACTTTCTTCTCCCTATCAAAAGTGATTCATTTCAGATCCATGGATAAGGAGAGAGACTCACAGAAAGATAGGGGCTCACAGATTGAGATTATTGATCCAGCCTCTATGACAAATAAAAGCAATTTAAGCCTGAAACTAGACACACAAAAAAAGGAGTTTCTTGCCCAGGGAGATGTTGAGCACTGACTGCTGAAGAGGCTGTCCCTGTGGGCTGATTTTGACAGTGTTAGCCACACTTTACTTAGGACTAATCTGATTGTTCTGACCCGAGAGAACTTGTCAAGAAATTGGACAGGATTAACAAAAAATTCCTCATGGCCCTGCATCTGCTTGGACATCTAAAATTGATCACACATCTGATGTGTCCAGGCACTCAATATCTCCTGAATCCTAATATGTTCTGATGAAGCCAGAGTTTGGGGTCTCTGTGATCCAAGCATGCCCCTTTTGTCTCAAAAGTAAATATTAACTTCTAAAATCTAGAATCCACTCTGTTTAAATTGACCTTGAGGCCTTGGGGAGTCTGCCTACAATACAGCACTCAAAATAGGTTGTGGGGCATTGCTAGGATGTGCCAGAGCCCTGGGATGAGGGATGGGGTAGTGTATAGAGGTGACATTAACTGAGACTTCTAGCAATGGCGAATATTGAGCCTGAAGTGGCCACCTTCTGTAGTCAAGCAGGACTCCCAGTGGAGGGATAAGGACACCAACCTACCCACAAAGCCTTCCGCCCAAAATTTGTTGTGCCTACAAGAAATGCAGGGACAAAGATGGAAAGGGACTGAGGGAATGGCCAACTAATGACTGGCCAAACTTGGGACCCATCCTATGGGCAAGAACCAATCCTTATTAATGATACTCTCTTATGCTTGCAGACAGAGGCCTAGCATAATTGTCCTCTGAGAGGTTCTATTCAGCAGCTGACCAAAACAGACCTACATCCAAATATTAGATGGACTTTGGGAAGTCTTGTAGAAGAGTTGGGGAAGAGTTTGGGGACTCAGAGGGGATAGGAACTCCACAGGAAAACCAACAGAGTCAACTAACCTGAACCCTTGGAGGCTCCCAGAGACTAAATGACCAAATAACCATAGGCTGGATATTTAGAAGATATGTAGCTTGGTCTTCATGAGGGTCTCCCAACAACTGGAGCAGGGGCTCACCCTGACTCTGTTGCCTGCCTGTGGATCTTGTTTCCCTAACTGAGCTGCCTTGTCTGGCCTCAGTTGGAGAGAATATTCCTAGTCCTGCAGTGACTTGATGTGCCAGGGTGGGTTGGTACCGAGGGAGGTCTTCCCTTTCTCAGAGAAGAAATAAAGGGGGGCTAGGGATAGTGATGTGTGAGGGGGAACTCAAAGGAGGGGGGCTGAGATGGGGTTGTAATGTGAATAAATAAATAAATGGGAAAAAAGCAAGTAACCGGCCTAAGGTCCCTTATCTGCTTTAAATTACAAACCTCTTTTTATTACTTTTCTCTACTTGAATCAGGAGGAAATTTGAGCTCAGGATGGCAAAAGAGATTTCAGCTCCCATGCCAACTCCAATCAAATACACCGAGCTGGGAGAGCTCCCCAGTCTGGTCTCAGAGGGAAACGGTGCTATCTATAATCAATTAGTGACATCTGCCAGGGACAGAGGCCAGGAGTGGGAAGCCAGACTAGCACACACGTCTGTAGGTGGTTTGAGCAGGAATAGGAGAATAATGTAAAATGTTAAGTTACCACTGAACTCTCTGACCTTCTTTTCAGAAGGCCTGGAATATTTCTTTTTCCCACCATTTATTTTTCATATGGTAGACATAGAACAGTAGCAAAGTATTGCTCTGTCCTTCAAAAGATCAGACATAAATTGCCACATTGGGTTCTGAGCCAACCAGGGTTTTATTTCTTCTCTTGTGGCATCCAGTCCTCTGGCCAAGCATCTTCTTCCCAGTATAACACCAGTCTGACTCTAAAATCCTATCATTATTGTCCTTGATTGTATTTAATTATAAAAATGTCACAGCCTCTGGGACATGAGAGACTTGCAGATTATACAGGGAAATATGCTGTATAGGTGTGTGTGTGTGTGTGTGTGTGTGTAAGAGATAGAGACACAGAGACAGATCTGCTGTTTGTATAGGAATGTGTGCAAATTCATGAATTCATGTGCACAGGTACATGCAGGTACTCATACATGCACATGTGCAAATGGAGAGCAGAGGTTAGTGTTCCTTCATCAGTTACTCTGCCTCATTTTTATCTTTGTTTTATTTTTTAACACTCCTTGAGTTTGTTATCTGGCAATTTCATACCTGTATAACTTCTGTGAGTTGCTACTCCTAGAAGAAGAGAACAAAGGGAACGAACAACAGATCAAGGTAGAGATACCATCAAAATCCAACTTGGTGAGCCAATTTACTGTTATTTAGAAGAATATGAGTGACAGGTTAATTACTCAAAAGCAGCTACATCACCAAAGTCTACCCTAGTCTGTGCTCATGAAAGCTGAGACCTAGAGCTAACTCCATGACCTAAAGACAGTTCAGAGAGCAACTTCTAGGTATCTTGCCTCCTCTGCTTATCTAAGAAGTTCATCTGCTCTCTGTCTCCTTAGCCGTCCTTACTGCTTATATAACCTTGAAAAGGGAGGAAAGTTGTGTATCTGGTCAGTTTTGGGAACTTCCTGAGACTTCTGAGATGTTTATTTACTGAGACTTCTGAAAGGTTTTTTTTCTTACATCTTAAGTGAACTTCTAGCTTTGAAGGAAATTGTTGAACAATAATGGTCTTCACTCTGGTTATTATTATAGCCCCAGTCTTCCTCCCTCCCCTACTTTCTTCTCTCCTCCCTACAAGTCCTCTTCACAATTCAGTTTTAGAGACAGGGTTTTGTTCTCACTGAACCTAGACCTTAATGATTGACTAGACTAGTTAGCCAGTGAACATTGAGGATCTGCCTGTCTCTACCACCACTATGTAACACTGTGTAATTTCAGATGTGCACCACACTGGCAAACTTTTGCATGAGTGCTGGGAAGTCTAACTCTAGTCCTCACATTTCTGTGGCAAGCATTTTAGCTCCTGAGCCATCTCTCCAGCATGAGATCTGCCTTGACAAATGAGAAAGTTGTGGCACAAAGGAGGATAGTGATGTGTCTGAGGTGGCAAAGGGAAACTCTATCCATCACTCTTTCTGTAACACTTTATTCATTTGTTTTATTCTTTTTCCATTTCTTACTTCCTTGGCTATGAAAATCAAACTTCCCACCAGGAATATCATGAAAAATAATAGTTTAATCGATGCCCTCCTGAAATATTAGCAGAGACAAGGCAAGATAAATACAAAGTGACAAGGACTAGGCAAGTGACTGAGAGTGACAGGAAAATTTGGGATGGTGGTAGTGATGTTGTCTCACTAAGGAACATTTGCATTTCCTAATCATGTCAAGAGTCACTTCTGAGAGTCTTCCTAAGGTCCAAAAGTGACAAATGTTTTAGTTGTAATTTCCTCTAAATGCAATATGTGGGTGCTGGCTGCCTTGTATCTTGATAGTTTCAAAGCTTTTAGTAGTTTGGCATTTCTGTTGAGACTCTAAGGGGATCAGGCTTGTTCCATAGGTAAGGTCTAGATGATCAAGTACAGCCCTAGTTGTAAGTTTCACAGTGAGGCAAAAAAATCATATATGGTACAATATAAATGGAATTATAATGTGTACATAAGTTGCAGAAGAGGAGAGATTAACTTGGAAGACATCAGGAAATTCTTCTACAGAAATAATATCTGAGCCCTGCTTCAAAGGATGAGGAAGGGTGGATTATTAACTTACCCAGTCAATAAACTTGAGCGTGCGCCCAAGCTGTGCTATAAGTCAAAAGACACATAAGACAGACTGGGGAGGTGGCTCAGCAGCTAAAAGCATGCGCAGTGCAAACATGAGGATGTGAGTTCAGATCTCTACTAACCATGTAAAAAGCCAGGTACAACCACATGTGCCTGTGATGCCAGAGCTATGGGGAGGAAGAGACGGCAGGAACAATGGGGCTTGCTTGCCATCAGCAGAGCCAAAACCCAATGGCCTCCAGGTTTGGTACGTGACTCTGTCTAGAGAGAATAAGGCAAAAAGTGACAGAGGATGCCAAAAGTATTCCTCTGACCTATGTGTGTGGTGATCGTGTGTGTATATGCATACACACACATACACACACACACACACACACAACTTATTAAGAATGAGGAGAAGATATTTATAAGGTCCCTGAGAGCTCAGAGACTGGACATGACGATCTTCCATGAAGAAAGAGTGACATCACTGTGTGTTCCAACATACAGTCACAGGAGGAATCTTAGGAAGAAGCATCAATAAAACTTCAAATTCTTGACTAGACTAGCCAAGAAGAAAAAAAAATGTGTGTCATCCAAAAAGGATGAGAAGGTGGCCCTACCAGTTCTAAAATGGAAAGGGGACCCTTGACTACTGTTAGGCCAGCATACAAACAATTCACAAGGCATAAAACATTTTATTAGACCTAAGAAACACATTATAAAAGCTTCCCCCCAATCAGGATGAAACTCTAACAAGTAAAGAAAGTGAATTCACAACTAAATCTTTGGTGGTCCCACTGATAAACTCTGGCATTAAAAAACAAAAACAAAAGCAATTATTTACAGACCCTTCCAGGAAAATGTAGGGGAAGAAGACATTTCTTAGCTCAGTGTTTGAAGCTAAAGCCAAAGGCATCAACACAAGAAGACTACTGACAAAAACCACTCATACATATGCAGAAAAATTCTTCCACAAAACATTAGCAAACCAAATCCAGCATTGCATACATTATATATTATAACCAAATGAAATTTCTCCTGGTAACATCAGGGAAGCTGGTTTATTTTGCTGTGAACTTGTGCCCTTCACAGTGCTCTTTCTTATATTTTTATTAATGTTTGTTTTTATTGATCTTGGCTTGTCTGTACAATTTTCCTCCACAAAGATAAATAGCATAGAAATACAAGTTTCTTCTTACACAAAAGTTATGGACCCCATTCTGTGTCTTGCTATTTCTCATAATAATGGCAGATTTGCATTCTGAAAAGATCACTCCCACATAGAGGAAAGGTTAGAACTGCTAGAAACAAGATAGCCAAACATAGACATAGTGTGCTTATTTGAACAAATGTCACTGATGGCTGGGTCTAGGGTAGTGACAAGTGGTGATTTGGAGGAGTAGACAGAGGGGCAATAAGCCCTGGAGGTCAAAAGGCCAGGACTTGGATGTTGGTCACAGTAATATTTCCAGTGTAAGAACATTTTCTACGGAATAGAAGACTAGACTGTACCTATAGTGTTTCCTCTTTTTAAAAGGATTGTAGACACTCTTTTTTAAAAGTCTCTTAAATTTCAAGTCAGCAATACATTTTCTATTTCAACATATCTTTTGCACATGTCATTGTTTAGATTTGTTACCAAATAATTATTTCTTCTGCATGCTCTGGAAAGACACTTTAATTACTAACATTTTCAAAATTATAATTGCTATATTGTGAAATACTATGAGTTTTAAGTATTGATTAAACCTTCCAAATTTGCTTAACTCTTTAATCAACTCTGTTAGTATTTTGTGAACTTTGGGGGTTTCTGAATATAAGATCACATCACCTGAGAATAGAGAAACTTTTATTACCCTCTGTGTAATCTGAATGTATGTATGTATGTATGTATGTATGTATGCTATCAATTGTGTCTAGTATTAGAATACTAGCAGTGGATGGAAGAAGCATTCAGATCTTATGGCCATGAGTAAGTGAATGTTTTATTTTTCTTGTTATTTTTTCTAAATTCATCTCATTGTAGTTAGATGGTGTGAATGAGATGATAGCTACCTTTTAAATCTTATTGAAACTTTTTTCATCTTACAACATGTGGACAGCTTTGAAGAGTGTCATATGTGTAGTTGAGAGGAAGTAAAACACAGAAGAATATAATGAACACCCAACATATACATCACAGAGATTCAACAGTTATTAATCTGTGACCTCTCTGGTTATATTTATTTTCCTGTTTCCATTTACCTTCACTGTTAGGTCTGGGGTTCTGGGACCCCCCACATCTTATCTGTATTGTTCAGCACTCTGGAGAGGCACTATTACCCAGCCCCCACTGTTGTTTCTCTTGATCCCTGCCAGACTGCTGACTCATTAACGCTTATTCCTTTATCTGATGCTTTGATCTCTTTAAAAAGTCATCATGGCTTATGCTTCAGAGGGAGATTCCCTGAACAGTTTGATTTGAAAAAGGAGAATCCATTTGTTTGTCCAGGAGTAGAGGAGAAAAAGGACAGGTATGGAGATGTTGTGCTGTTTATTCAACCCTAAACCTGGATTCCCAACTTCCCCATGAAAACAGTGGGTTGTGGGTCAGAGGAACACCTCACCAAGCACACTTACAGCATGGAGGGCAGAGAGTAAAGAAGGAACAGAAAGTGCTTCACTCCTTGCAGAAAAACTCCCAGATGATGGCAGCCACTGAGTCATCTATCCATGGCTTTCTGTAAAGTCATGACTGAGAAATAATTTATGTCCCAAACACTTGGATTTTGTGGCACAGACCATATATGACCATATATGGAAGGCTTTTCACTTGTCCTAATCATCATAACTGTGATCTGAAGCTCTCCTGACTTTTCTCAGTCTTTGTCAATGATGTCTGCTCTCACAGCACCAATGCCTATAGAGGGGCTGGTACCCAGTGCTCAGCTACTGGGAGTTTTCTTAGCATCCCTAATACAACCTCTTCCCCTTCTCTAGAATAGAGTTTGTATCACTACCAGCTTCAGAACCTCAATGTGATGACTAAATTAAATGTAGTACCTAAAACCACTGAGTGCTCTGCTCTGGCATGCAGTTATTATTGCTTCTACACGAGCTAGCTCATAGTCAGTCCTCCCAATGTGTCACATATTCTGGGTGATCCTTCCATTCTGGCCACTAGATAATGATGATGATGACAAAGATGGTGAGCATGACAATGACAATGATGATAATGATAATGGGGAGGAGGAGGAGGAGATGGAGGAAAACAAAGAAGTAGCAGAAGAGAAAGCAGAAAGAGAAGGGGAAAAGACTGAGTTTCAAGTTCTTTATGTAAAGTAGGATTTTAATGCGTTTTCTGAGAAGATGTTTGTAACCTAAACAGAAAAATGGCTATAAATGTGGCCCCCGCAGTACCAGGCAACAGAAACATGCAACCAAGTCTTGGGTAATGATAAGAAGTAAGATCCAGTTATTCTTTGGAGTGGAGGTGTCTTTCAGACAAAGGGAAGAGACTTAGGTGTCATCCCTGAGGTGAGCAGAGAGAAGCAAGGAAGCTGTCATGAGACATGGCTGATGTTACCGTCTGTCAAAAGTGAAGATTATTTAAATCCAAAATATTATCTTTTCCAGACATAAAGTTCTTTGAGCTAAAAGTGAATCCTTCATAAGTCCCCCAGATTTTTAACACTCTTAGGGGAGGTATTTCCATCACATACCAGTTCCGGTTGTGATATCACCATATGGTGCTGACCAGAAGCTAGGGGATCAATCCATTTAGATAGAAAGATGAATACAGGTCCAGAACCGGGTAGCCTTTGTGCTACTAAAGCCCAGCTGAACAGGCCTCCTGGGACAGTGGGTGGGAAGGAGACAGCACCATAGTGGAAAAAGTTGCTTTAATTTTAACTTTTATTCTGCATTAACCATTTTCCCACACTATTTTGTAACTCACAGTAAGGAACGAGAACAAAGCAATAAAAGCAGAATATATTCAAATAAAGGCCCACAGTGCCGTGTAGTAGTAGGTGGTGGTGTCCTTCGGGGCTCATTTTTTTTTAACTGCCTCATTTGTTTCTGAATCTGAAATTTCAAAACTCAGAAGAAAAAAAATCTCAGTCTTTTGACTCATGTTCTAAAACGTAAACGTTTAGATTGTCTTTGAATCAATGCATTAAAAACACAGCTCCCGAATGCCCCTTTCCTTCCGTGATGCCATCCTGATGATGTCATTCATTCGTGAGTAATTTACAAGAAAATCTTTGGTATTTTCTCCATCTGTCACCTTAATCCATCTGTGCACACAGTAGAGTTGTATCATATACACAATACACTGTGCCTTTAGCAAAAATAGGATAGAGCTAGAGAGAACTAGGAAACCACAGAGGAGTCCACTCACTACCCTACTAGCTCATAGGCAACTGCTTGTGTGTCTGTCTCAGAAAATTCTCTAATTGAAAACATAATTGTCCAGGTCAAGCACCAATATAAGTGTTCAAAATTCAAGTTTTAGTGATCAAAGGAAGAACATCACCAACGTCAAACCCTGCAGGAAAACTAACAGTTATTGGAGGGTGATTTCCATGGTATGTACCATCTTCAAACCAATCTCTCTCCTTTATCCCCAAAGATGTGACTTTAGTTCAGGCCAGATGCAGGAGACACCAAATGGGATAGCTGCCCAGATCACAGGGGTTGTCTCCATGGCACCTTCTGTCCTGTCTCTGTACTAAATGCTTCTGGAGCAGAGACATCTGACCCAAGCCAAGGAAATCAGATTCTGCCTCTCAGGAAGCTGTGACCTCAGTAGAAAAAAATGCAGACAGGGATGTCTGTGTGTCCACTGAGTGGCATTTCCAGCAATCCTCTGGGCTGAAGTCAAACTGGCCAGGTCCCTTACTCTTCTCAAATCCTAATTGCTTAATAACTTACTTAACCTAATGAATTTTCATAGCGTCATCAAGTAAACTAAAGTGACGTTCTGTTTTGTTTTGTTTTGTTTTGTTTTGTTTTGTTTTGTTTTGTTTTGTTTTGTTTGGGGAGGATTACGAAGAACCTTCAAGAATATATTGGATTATCATCCCCTTAAGTTAAGATTCTTAGAATTATAACTGACTTACTACTGAGTCATCAAAGAGCCCAGAGGGTGTCTGCTATAAGAACAGCTCTGGGTATCACAAAAGGAAGATACTAAAAGCAAGAACCAGAGTAGTGCCTACAGTGGGTGCCATGGAACTTTAAGCCAACAAGATGATCTGGTCTAAACCATTCTAATATCTGTAAAGTTCTAAGTTAGAGAATGGAAGTGCACACTAACACTTACACAGGATGTCCTTCAAATAAGCCCTTCAGATGTACACCAATACTCACAGGAAAGACATTCAATATGTTTAAGTCGGAATTTCTGAAGCATATTTCAAATAGCTTCTAGTTTTCTCTTCCTTACTTCCATCTCTGTCCTAGTTTATTTTCTGTGACTGTAATAAATCACCGACCAAAAGCAACTGGAGGAGGAAAATGTTTATTTTAGCTTACAGGTCCATTTTCAAAGGAAACCAGGGTAGGAGCTCAAGGCAGAAGCTTGAAGCAAAAACCTATGGAGGAATACAGCTTATTGGCTTGCTCCCAGACTCATCATTTAGCTAACTTGCTTGTACGGCCTAGGCCTACCTGCCTAGGGATGGTATCACCCACAATGGACTGGGCTGACACCAATTAGCAATCCAAAAATGATCCCACAGACATTACAACATGTCACTCTGATGGATATAATTCCTCAACTAAGGTTCCCTCTTCCCAGATGACTCTGGGCTTTTGTAAAGTTGACAACTGAAGTTAACTGTGACAATTACCCTACTCACAGTTAATCTACTACTAACATTTTGGGAAGCATAACCAGAATTAGGTGAACAAAACTTCTAGTAGCTTTGTCTTTACACTTGCAACTCTAGTACAGAAGTTTGATCTTCTTCCTTACGTATTTGCAGATAACTATGGGGTCTGGCCCCATGCTAGATGTTCTAGGGACTGCTATGGTGTTATAGAGAGAATAGAGAGACTTGGTTAGAGTTGCAGCTCCAACCAGAAACTCAAAACTGACTTATTACTGAAGATCTTCCCATCAAACAGGGTTAATGACACCCACCTCACCTCAGCCCTGAACAGTAAAACAAATTGAAAAGGATAATGGATAGGAGAACACTTTGTGAACTCCAAGGCATTAAATTAACATTAGCTTTTAAAAAAAAAGAATAAATAATTTATAAGATGATGTCAGATTCTGATATTAGGATTAATCTTCCTTACAATCTTGACTGGATTTGGAATCACCTAGGAGACACACCTCGGGGCATGTGTGTGATTTTGTTTTTCGAGAAGTAAAAGTGAGGAATAACGACACTCTCTGGCTGTGGATGGCATTGTCCTTTGGGCTGACAATGAAGAGGAGAGAATGAAGCAGTCAGCTGAAAAACTAGCCGTCATTCGTCTGCTTTTTGACTACAGATGCAATTTGACCAACTGCCCTATATACCTGTCTCCACAGCTTGTGCCTCTCTCGTGGGCCAACCCTCCCTGCCATGATATACCCTGGAACTGCTGAGAAGTTGTTTTTGCCCAGTGATGTGTCATAGCAACAAGTAATTAATACACATGGAAATAGGCAGGGAGCCTTAATTGCACAGATTTCTATGTTATGTTTTTTAATACAATTATTATTTTAATATCACAGGTGAGTACCAAGTGCTTCCAGATGAACTTCTCTATGTATCTCAGTCTTAAAATAACTTAGTTATTTTAGGAAAAACAAGTCATCACAAAACCCAGGGTCATATTTATGTATCAACAGTTACCACTTCACCATGCAAGTTTGGGTCTCTGAATTGATCCAGACATGCTCCATCTGGACCTGCAGCAAAGGCAGGGGTTCAGTAGACACACTCAAACACACAAGCACTTTGCAATTTTTTAAGCCCGAGTTCAGTCAAAGTCATGCCCATTATCTTACCATTGGCCAAAGCAAGTCATAAGACAAGGCCAATCTGTGCATGAATACATGCATTAACAGGCACATGCATGTGTGCGCACACACACACATACACATTCATGTACACAATGCACATACGTTTACATAAAATAAATAAACAAATACAATAAAATATTTTTAAAGAAAAGAAAAAATTATCTTTTCCCAGAAGGCCCTCAAAATACAACTCATTACCTACCGAGTCTACTGAGCTCCATGGGCACACACTGCAATAGCCTGGAGTTTAAAGCCTTCTTCCTACACTTTCAAAGCTACCTCTGGCTCCTTGATTGACAAAGAATTCAGGGGGAGATACCAGACCCCATAATAAGGGAGGGTGAACTTCCTATTGACTTGACATTCTCAAGCCAATGAAGTTTTACATTTAAAAAGAGATCTCCTGGGCATATATCCAGAAGATGTTCCAACTGGCAATAAGAACACATGCTCCACTATGTTCATAGCAGCCTTATTTATAATAGCCAGAAGCTGGAAAGAACCCAGATGTCCCTCAACAGAGGAATAGATACAGAAAATGTGAAACATTTATACAATGGAGGACTACTCAGCTATTAAAAAGAACGAATTTATGAAATTCCTAGGCAAATGGATGGACCTGGAGGGCATCATCCTGAGTTAGGTAACCCAATCACAAAAGAATTCACACAATATGTTCTCACTGATAAGTGGATATTAGCCCAGAAACTTAGAATACTCAAGATATAAGATACAATTTCCTAAACGCATGAAACTCAAGAAGAACGAAGACCAAAGTGTGGACACTTTGCCCCTTCTTAGAATTGGGAACAAAACACCCATGGAAGGAGTTACAGAGACACAGTTTGGAGCTGAGACGAAAGAATGGACCATCCAGAGACTGCCATATCCGGGGATCCATCCCATAATCAGCCTCTAAACGCTGACACCATTGCATACACTAGCAAGATTTTGCTGAAAGGACCCAGATAGAGCTGTCTCTTGTGAGACTATGCCGGGGCCTAGCAAACACAGAAGTGGATGCTCACAGTCAGCTATTGGATGGATCACAGGGTCCCCAATGGAGGAGCTAGAGAAAGTAACCAAGGAGCTAAAGGGATCTGCAACTCTATAGGTGGAACAACAATATGAACTACCCAGTACCCCCCAGAGCTCGTGTCTCTAGCTGCATATGTAGCAGAAGATGGCCTAGTTGGCCATCAGTGGAAAGAGAGGCCCATTGGTCATGCAAACTTTATCTGCCTCAGTCCAGGAGAACACCAAGGCCAAGAAGTGGGAGTGGGTGGGTGGGGGAGCAGGTGGAGGACTTTTGGGATAGCATTGAAAATGTAAATGAAATAAATACCTAATTTTAAAAAAAGAGAGGGAGAGAGATGCTCCATGCTATATACTTGTATTGATGACCCAATATGAGTAACTGCAAATGGACTATTCTTTCCTTTTCTTTTACTTTGGGTACTATAAATGATGTTATGGCTTGGGGGAGGGGCAACTAACACGAAGTCAGTCTTCTGATATAGGCATGTAAATACAGAATGTCTAGTTAAATTCACTGCGTGACTCAGGCTGGTCACCAGCTTGTCATCCTCCTGCCTCAGCCTCCTGAGTACCTGGGAGTACAAATGTATACCAACACGCTTGACATTAAAGATTGATGTTGTCGTTTAATCAGTAAAGAACAACTTGACAAACTAGCCATTCCTGACCTCTATATCTGATATTATGAGCCCTGAGGTTACTCTGAAGTCAAAATGAAAGAGGTGGAAGCAGACCTCCGGAGGTGGGGGGGGACTCCTGGGGGACACTGAATCCTTCTGTCTCTCGTAAGCCAAGGGTTTTGCCCACAGTGTCTCTGCTGAGAATACATGTCAGGGGAGAACAGCAGGAATTCTCACGTCCAGCCCACTTCTCTGACCTTACATCTTAATTTTAGATGCTTTCCACAATTTTCTGGACATAACTGGGTAATCTAATAAAGGTAGATTAAATTACAGCTGAGTATTTTCAGATCTGAACATGGGAAAAATGTATCTTGTTTCAAAAAAATGATAAACTGTTCCACACTCATTTTGTTTTTCTGTTATCTGGGAACTGGTTAAACAGGAACTCTCTTGGGTTATTGTATGTAAAGTCCTCACAGCTGTGTTGGTTTTTCCTAATTTAAAAATAATAAAAAAGAAGAAAAGCAATCCTTAACCCCACAAAGTAGTATTTTATCATATATCAATAATGTGAGGGAACTTTACAAATACATGTTAGTGAATAATAGAAACTAGTTATTTACACACACACACACACACACACACACACACACACACACACACACACTCCTGAAGACTCTCTAAGTCAGAAATGCTGGCTACCAAGTCACTTAGGTAATTCTGTGAAGGAGGGGAAAAAACATGGATTTAAACCAACTGAAACATTGGCCCTGTTCTGGTTCAGCTGGCAGCATGCTTAGACACAGGGATTTTGGTCAGGCTCAATAGGGTTAGAATATTCATGTGGAGAACTCCAGTTTTTACTGACATTGGAGGCTAACTTCCATGAGAGAGGGTGAGGTACTTTGCTACTTTGCATATTTAAGAAACTTTTAATTTCCCCTCACTTACTGTTGGGCGATGTTATTGCCTGCTCTAACACATAGTAGCATAGCATATCTCCAGTAACTTAGCTTCAGATTTGTGCACATATCTTGACCGTTTTCTCATGAGTAGTAGGATGGGTATGACTCATGGCATGGCACACAGGCTAAGGTTGAAAGAGCCATTGGAAGAGCAGTACAATCACATTTAGATCTCTTCCAGAGGTTTTCCTTTTTGCTTCAGCAAATGGACTTGGAGCATCCCAGAAGTCTTCAGACCCAAAGGAGATGCTCAGGAACTTCAGGAAGTACAAGTGATTTCCCTAACTCATACAAAATACATCCACAACCTATAAATGATGCAGATGTGTGTATCCCACACTATAGAAATAGCAGTATTTTAAAATGGAGTGAGAACACACACATTCAAGAAAAAGAGAAAGGAAGGATTGAAAGAAGGAAGGGAGAGAGGAAGAAAGGCAAGGAGGGTGGAAGAAGGGGGGATGAAGGGCATCAATAGCCACGGGCACATTTTCATCCAGCAATGGAGGACTCTGGAATCATTTCTTTGTTCAGTCTACACATTACAAAGAATTCTAAGCTGTTTATTCTTAAAGCTTTCTAAAAATCATTTTACATGTGTTTATTTTTAAATACTATTTCGTTTTTATTTTGTGTATATGAGTAAGTGTTTGAATATATGTATGTACACCATGCTTATGCCTGGTGCCACAGAGACCAACAAAAAAAAGCATCAGATGCCTGGGAACTGGAGTAACAGATGGTTGAGAACCACCCTGTAGGAGCTTGGAGCAAGGCACAGGTCTTCTGCAACAGCAACAAGTGACTTAATTTCTGACCGACCTCTCCAGCTCCTTTCCAAATCATTTAAAAAAGAAATAGTCAAACCCCTTCCTAGTACCACCATTCCACAAATGCACTGTTGCCGTCAAGTTTATTGGAAGAGCTGTTGGGTTTGATGATATAGTCAGTCTAATAGTCTAAAATGTTTACATTTAAATTTAACCATTTTGAACTACACAGGGCCACGGCCCTTGATGTTGAAGATGAGTGAATTGTGGGTCAGAGGGACAAAGTGATGTGGTTTGCCTGAAATTCAAGATTCACAGAAGCAGGATCAAATCTTAAAGGCCCTGTTCATGAGTCAGAGCATAAAAGGAACTGAAGCACTTAACTATGGCTTCAAAGATTCACAGTGACCCAAATGATCCCCAAAATGTGGGCATCTGGCTATTCTGTCCTTTTGAGACAAGAAAAAGAACCTGATCACTCTGAAGAAACTTTGAATAGTCTCAGAATTGGAACAAAAGCATTCCTATCTGTGAAAGTTAACCCCATGAGGTCCAGAATTACCCTGAATGAAAGGGGACTCTGCGCATGTCTGTGTGAATTCTCTCAATTAGATTAAGTGGGGTGGCCAGACCCTTTGTGTGTGGAGGAGTGATTCCCTGAGCTAGAATCCTGGTTTATGCAAATATGAGAAAGGATGTTGAGCACAAACACCCATTGCTCTTTTCTTCTTGTCTAAGGTTGCAATGTAAGCAGCTGCTTCCAGCTCCTGCTTCTCTGACTCCACAATGGAGTGTACCCCAGAAGTATAAGCCAACTCTCCTTTCCGTAAACTGCTTTTGTTGTGGTGTTTTATCACAGCACCAGAAAAGTTGCTAAGGCAGTGCTTCATTCTTAGTTAGAAAATTTCTGAGACAGGCCCATTTCCTTCAGCAAAATCACTACTTTGCCTGTCTCTCTCTCTCTCTGTCTCTCTCTGTCTCTCTCTGTCTCTGTCTCTCTCTCTGTCTCTCTCCCTCTGTCTCTCTCTCTGTCTCTCTCTCTCTCTCCCTCCTCCTCCTCCTCCTCCTCCTCCTTCTTCTTCTCTCTCTCTCTTTCCTCTTCACAAAGAGAACATAATTGCTCATCTTCCACTCTTTCTTTAGGACAGCAAACCTTGAATTGACAAAGATTTAAAAAAAAAAATAAAAGCAAACATCCCTTTATTAATCAGTACCGGGACCTATCTGCTTGTCCATGCTAATAAAGTATAAAATGTCTCTCTATTCATCATCTTTATTTCCTCAGAGACTCGAGGAACAGGATTCCTCCAGAAGGAGAAGTGCCTTTGGTAAATGTGAGGCTCAGCAGACCACCCATTTGTCAGGAATAAAATGAGGGGGTGGGGACATGGAATACAAAGTGTCTGTGTGACTTTTTGTCTATCATCCATGCCATCAGCCAGATTTTCATCCCAGGCAGAGAGTGGAGGGGTCAGACAGCTCTGTGTTTTTGCTAAGATAAATTTCCTTTCCAGCATTCAAGGCCTCAGCCACTGGGCCTTCCTGGCAGGTCTGGCTCTTTTGCCAAAGCAAGGATGTCAGAGCTTTCTGTCTGGGAAGGGAATGTGCAACTTTCCTGGAAGGCAGCAGATTCCAGAGGACACAAACACTGGGTCAGAGCTCCAGGTCCTGATGGTCATCTCAGACCAACAAGAAGTCATGATAAGTCCTTTAAACATGGTATTCACTTAAGAAAGACTTCCTTTATTGGAAAGAAATAGTTAGGTTGAGAGAGAATTCCAAGAAGAGAAAGACAAGAGGGTAGCAAAGGCAGTCCTAAAATCTGTTGGGATCCTGGGCAAATCTTCAAACCCTAACATGGCTAACCTGCCTCACTTTCTGGTTTTTCTGTTATAGCTCTTAGCCCCTGTGATCCCAAGCACTGAGATCTTATTTCAGAGTTCAGTTCTCTACCCACCAAGGGGGTTTACTTAGGGGGATTTGTTTCTCCAATATCTCCCATCTTACAAATAATTATTCACCAGGTATGGAGCTAGCACTACTCAAAACTCAGGCTTGGTTCATAAAAATCAAAAACATGTCTGGGGTTGTTTTCTCTGGGCATGCCCACTGTGTAATGAGATACCGGCTTCCCTTGGAATTCTACATTTATGTGTGTGATCATTTAATGGTGTCTTTTCTTTCCCTGTGATGGTAATATCCTTGAAACTAGCTTCTGCTTCTCATTCCCATGGTATCTGCAGCACCCAGAGCACTTGACAACACTTAGGAAAAATGACTACCAAAGAATTCAAGCCATGGGATAAACCCAAAGTCTAATTAATAGTAGAGTAGAGGCTAGAATCAGGCCACTTACCTTCTTATACCATTTTTACTACAGATAGAAGTAGTCAGCCCAGAAAGCCTGGGCTGTCATCTTTACTCCCCCATTCATTTGCCCTATAAACTTGGCCAAATTATATGACCATCTTTATCCTCATTTTCTTCTTATGCAAAGTGGAATACTCCTGTCATTAATATGATTAGTATCATTCTAGGAATGCCCCTGTCCTACCTGGGTTCCTATTGCTATAGTAAATACTGGGACTAAATGCAACCTGGGGAGGAAAGGGTTTATTTCACTTCCCAAGATACAGTGCACCATGAAGGAAGGTTGGGGTAGAAATTGAAGGCAGGAACTAAAGCATAGGCCATGAAGGAACACTGCTTACTGTGACAGAATGCTGCTTACTGCCTTGCTCCCCATGGCTTGCTCAGCCTGATTTCTTATACACCCAAGGACCACATGCCCATTGGTGGCTCCACCCACAGTGAGCTAAGCTTTTCCACAACAATCCCTAATTAAGAAACTGCCCCCATAGACTTGCCTATAGGCCAATATGATAGTCATTTTCTCAACTGAGATTTCCTTTTCCCAATGACTCTACTTCCTGTTAAATTAACAATGAATGAATGAATGAATGAATGAATGAATGAACAAACTAACCAGCATAAGGTCACTCCCCACTCCCAAATCCAGAAATTGAAATTTTGGGATAATTCAGATAAAAATGTGTCTGATACTGACCTGGAGAATTCCAAACTCTAAGAGCTTTCAGGACTTTTATGAAGAAAGGGGGGGGGGTAAAGAAAGGCTAAGAATGCATACAGAAGGTCTTAGCATTTTGGAGAGAGTGTCTCTAAGCTGAGTAAGAGAACAAACTGTTTTTAAAATGTCAATTTGGGCATTTTTAGAAGCATTTATTTACAGACAATCCCGTTATGATAATTACAAGTGTTCTCTATTCATCAAAATAAATTCCCTAGGGCTTTCTCCCTACAGATATTTATTAACCTTCTTGCAATTAACATTTCTACTTAAGAGGAGTGAAACTGCATTTCCCCTAAAATATTTCATAATTGATCATTTACTGGTTCCAGCAAGTCCATCAATCCTGCCCCCTTTGGTGCCACGCCCAGATTAAGGTCCTGCTTGCCTCCAAACCTTACAATTCCCACTCCTTCTGGGGAGGACACCTTCCTCTCCTCCCGTATTCATGGGACCATTCTTTGTCACAGCTCAGGAGCAGGTTCATTCTTTGTGGAGAATTCTTCCCAAAAAAGCCCTCTCCACCTTACATGACCTTACACGGCTTGGTTTAAGTTCCTTTAGGATGTTCATGACAGTTGGGAGGTACAGTGGAGCCCTGTGGTCTTATTTAAGGCGTGTCTCTGTCCTCTAGTCCCAGGGCTTCCCCAGAGGCATGGTTTCTCTTATTCTGCTAACAGTAAGGACTCATGTCATTTGCTGAATGGACTGTGTGCTCTCCAGACCAATTTGGCTGGGTTAGAAAGAGCTGCTTAGAGAGCTATGCCTGCTAGACTCAACCAAATGAACAGGGCGTCTGTAAGCCCCTTAGCAGGAGAGATCTCTCTCTTTTAGAAGTAGTATACAGTTTGACAATCTTCACCGGAAACAGTCTGCAATATTGGCAAACTTCTGGTTGTCAGGGAGATGAAAACTACTTAAATGGTTAAGATTGACTCATGCTTTAATGAAACAATGCACAATAAAACCTTCGCTTTCTTCCATCCCCACCCCTCCCACACAAGTCTACCATCCTTAATGGGAGCTTAAACCTAGAAACACTTGGGACTAAGTACCTTGCTTTGTGAAATTAATATAAGCCAGAGGAAGGCAGCAATGATGTTGTTTGTGTGCCAGAAATTCTAGGCTCAATAATGTTAAATCAATCATCCAAGAAAGCTAATAGAAACAGGACGCTGTTGTTGACTAATTTATTTATTTAAAGATCTCCCTCTGATTATGCTCAGAGGGGTCCCTTGGAAAGTTCATTATTTGATGTTGGTGCAACTCTGTACTAATGAAGAAAGTTACTGACCCACAAAGACTATACTCCTTGTTGAAGGGAACAGGCCATCTGAGCCACAGGGGAAAAGAACATTTTAATTCCTCCAGCTTCTGCCCTCTGTTTACCTTCTCCACACCCTGGTCCCATATTTTTCCTTTCCTTAGTCCATGTAGACCTAAGCTGCCCACTCCATCCATCCCCACAGCCTGCCTCTGGCTCTTGTCCAATAGTAGAGACTCTAGACTCTTACCTCCAACCCCACCCACCCCTGTGAGCTACCTGATGACTCTGTGTCCTGTCCCTGGAGCCCCCTTTCCAGATAGGTACCCTAGACTCTTGTCTCCAATTCCACCCTTCACATCTTTATATTTTTCTCTCCTTTTTAAATCTCTATTTCTTCTTTCCCCCTTCTTGACTTCCTTCAATCCCAGCTCCCAATTATTGCCTTTGTATTGGGGTTGCCAGGGAGAAAATGGTGTTCTAATTCTAAAAATATAAATGAAGACTTCCAAATCCAGGTACCTTTAGGGACTGGAGAGAGGATTTTAGTCAATGACATGGACAATGGTGAGCACTGTGGTAATCAGAAGTGGCATGGGCCTCCTCTGGAGCGGCTACACTCAGGTAGCTGCTATTCATCTTTCACCATTGTTGCCAGGAGAAAATGTTGCTCTCAGATCGGATCTTTCAAGCAAGGAATGCTGTCCTTTGAAGCCATTCCTTGTATCTGAAAACCCAGTCTAGAGAGATGCCTCAACGGTTAAGAAACTCTGCTGTTCTTGCAGAAGATCATAGTTGGTGAGTGTTTGACCGGAATCAGCCCATAAGCTGGCCTTCTGCCTGTTCTCATGCTAATGGTCCCTGGATCACAGTCCCTTTCCAGAGCTGAACTGCCCCCTCCTCTTTCGTGTTCTTAAATCAAACTCACTTCCCTTTGCAGTTATTCTCTCTTATTTTTTCTTCTTTTCCCCTCTCCTCCTCCCTCCTTCCTGTACCCTTTTCCTCTGCTTCAGCTCCTTCCTCTTTTTCTCCTTCTTCCTTTTTCTCCTTCTCTCTGATGTCTTCAGATTCCAGTCTGTCTGGGAGGCTGACCCAGACATCAGCAGCATAGACCAAGAGAAGAAGAAAGATGGTATTAGAAGGACAGAGTCTCAATCTTCAAGGTCAGGCAGGGTGGGCAGGGTAAGTAGCAGGAGTCGTGGAATTCAGTGTGCCGTGCCCCCTGTACACTTAAGGGATATTTAGAAGAGTGCAGAGATGTCAGGGGCCATCAGTAATATTTCAGTGGCTCGTCTCTCATCGGCCTTCAACTTCTTTAGTCTGTGACAGTACATGCGGATTCAGAGGGCTTTCCCAAGAACAACACTGAAGAGGGGGAAAAAACATTGCTTTCCAAAGCAGCATTGTAAGTCAAGGTTGTCAGGCTGGAAGCAATTCCAGCCACTTCCATCTTAATGGGAAGCATCAGCCAACTGTAGGGTCCAAGGTGATGACTGAATCAGAAACATGGACCACGGCTGTCAGCCTGGGCACTGCATCCCAAGGTCTCATTGTGGGTTGGCCTTCCAGGAGTGAAGGGACAGAAGATGCAGAGGTGGCAGCTTCCAACAGAAGAGTGTCAAGTGCTCTGTGTGAATTGTGCCATTTTGCTTTTTGAGATAGAAGCTACATTGATCTCTGCATTGCAGACAGGGAAACTGATACACAGAAAGGTCATGAATACACTTTTCTCCAGATAACTGTGGGAATTAAATGTGAAAATTAATGTAGTGATGTTTCAGCATTGGTGCATTAATAAGTTGTGCCTTTTAATTTTAAACAAAATTTTTGCAAAGCTATTAACAGGGAAAATAATGCTAATATATTACACTTCCCAGGAGACTCATTCATTCAGTAAATTTTGATTGAATATTCACTATGGTGCCATAGATATAAGGATGCATGTGGAAAACTCTAGAATCATGAATCCATGCAACATAGCATCACTACGGATGCCTCTTTCCACATATCTCTGGATTAACTCTATCACTTGATCTTGTTTTAAAAGTTGTAGCACACCTTCCAAAGGAGAAAGAGTCTGATGAGAAATGCCTTGGGTTAAGACTCTGCTCAGACTCTCTGCCAAATCCCTGAAGCCCCATGTGAGAGTCAACATCAACTTTGCTGCCTCTGCCTTTCCCTGCATCAAGACTCTTGTACGTGTCTCTCCTCCCCCTACCTAAGCTCCTCCCCTCCTCTCATCCTGCACCTTGCCATGAAAGCTAAGAACATATGTCACTGTGACTTGACTACTTAAGTGGCAAGTTCCAAGAGAGGATCTAGACAGATGCTTTACTTCCTTCCCATGCGAGAACTCTTCTCTCCCACTCTGAGTCCTGTCAAAGGCACAGAAAAAGAGCAGGTAATATGGATGGTTCTCCTGAAAGATGCTGGGACTCTTGGGACAGCTAGGACTTGTCAGTCAGGAAAATGGCTTGGGAGGAGGATAACTCGTTTTCTGCATTAACAAGCTGGCAAGTGTTACAGGTCCCATCATGTTGTTCAGATAAACTTGGACACTCAGACCAAAAAGACCTTAGGGTGCTCTAAGCAAAGCCAGACTTTCCCATGAGCAGGGTGGGCCACCATCTCAATCGTTTAAGGTCCACCCTTCCCCAGAAACCTTTCTCTGAAAGCAGAAACTCTCCTGTATTATCATTTGGGTAAAGTTAATTCCAGTTAGAACACAATGCCATTTCAGAACTTTAGCTTAAAGGGCCTTTAGCTCAAGGGGGGGAAAGACTCTTGGGATTTCACAGGAAACTGTTCTCAATGACATGAAGCCAGCAATTGCTGGGGGCTGCAAATAAGATAGAACACTCGAGAGCAAGGAGAAAACACTAGATTAAGTCTCCTGGGAAAGGGACAGCATTTATCTAGTTCATTGATGTGTCCCTCAGATAGTCATAATCTTCTTCCATCTCTGAGCCTACTTTCTCTGCTTGATATTGTAGGTCTACAACTGGGAGAAAAAGTCATATTCACACACCTGGAAAAGGGTGGGATTAGAGGCAACCATTTCTTGTCAGTTTCTAGCCTTCTGCAATTATTCACTCTGGAAAGACACCTGCCAAGTGAAGCCACCTATCAGAAAGAACGGATCCAATACTGTTGTTTACAAGCCTTGTGGTCTTGAGGACATGACTTTATCCTCTGTTCTTCAATTGCCAACATATTAAGATAGAATTATAATAGGTAGTCCATGGGGCATGCCAACTTAGAGCTATGGTATTTGAAGAAAAACACAGCTCAGTGCCCAGCACAGACAATACCGTTAATGGCAGTGATGATGCAAACGGTGAAACAAAGGCAGATTAACAGCTGATTGTAAGGAGCTGAGCTTACAAGTGCCACTGTCATTTGGTGTATTGTGGAGAGAAATCAGTCACACCACATGATCAAAGGCTCAGGAGTCTGGGGCTGCTCACAGATCATTTCCATACCTTGATTTCTTATTCTGTCAAGTGAGTATAATGATTATACTTAACCTCATGGAATTTGTAGGAGGATGCATTTATTCATCAAATATTTATTAAGTAATTATTTTGTGCCAGAAATTGCTCTGTGCTCTTGGGATACATCTGTGATCAAAATAGACAAAGATGCTAATTCAATGAGCCAATATATAAGCCTTTGGGAACAACACTTGTCACTAGGAAGCTCCAAGGAAAAGAAAAATAAGGTATCAGAGAGAGAGCTATAGCTCTTCACCTCAGTATGGTTACATAAACCCAGGTCCCAGCCCCGTCACTGAAGCTTTGTGAGTAGGAATAAATCCTTAACCTCTCTAGTTTTCATTCTTTCTGTGAGGATCAATAAGCACTGTCAGCAGACTGGATTTAGAGTCACCTAGGAGACACACCTCAAGGTGTGTCCATAAGAGCACTTCCAGGTAGGTTTAACTAAGATGAAAAGAGCCATGCTACATGTTAATACCACCATAAACCAGGCTGTGTGCCATAAACTAGACTGGGGTGGCATAATCAATTGAAAGGGGGCAAAGAGGAGACCAAGTGAGCACCAAAATTCATCTTTCTCTACTTCCAGATTGCAGACACAATGTGACCCACCACCTTGGGCTCCCATGCTGGGGCCCCTATGCCAAGGGGTAGCATCAAATCTCAGACTGTGACCCAAAAGCACCCCTGCCTTTCTTCAGTTGTTTTTCCTAGCAACAAACAGACAAACAAACACAAAACAAGCCAGCAAGCAAACAAAACCAAGTAACATACTTTTCTGTCTGTGAAAAGGGACCTTCATCCCTTCCCTCTTTCCTTAGGGGTTACATCAGAGCAGAAGCAAAGCACCTGTTCTGTGCGAGGCCATCTGTGCATGTTGGTGCTTATTTTAGTTTCCCAGGACTGCCATGACACACTTGGTGGTTTAAAACAGCAGAAATGTATTCTGTCACAGTCACAGATCTGGAGGCTAAGTCTGCAGTCAAGGTGTCATGAGGATTACTTCCTTCTGGAGGCTCTAAGGGAAAAATCTGTTCACTCCTCTCTCCTCGCTTCTGAAGGTTGTGAGTAGTCTTTAACTAGTAGGCATCTCCCACCAGTCACTGCTTATGTCTTTACCTGGTGGTCTAGTTTGCATGTGCTTGTGTGCCCTGTTCTATTCTTATGAGGATTCTTGAAGCTAGGGCTCATTCAAATCCAGTGTAAAGTCATCTTAACAAAATTACAACTCTAGGTGCCTTCATTCTACTACTCTGGGGGGGGGGGGGGGTTGAAGGACATGGATTTGCGTAGACACTACTCTGTCCTTTCATTAGAGTTCCCTTTAACCTTGTTCTCTATTGCAATGTTCTGAAGCAAAGGCTTCTGTTTGGGCTTTAGCTTTCCCTATGGTTAAAACCTGGGGAGTGTTGTAGCTTCCTGCTCTATTCATACCAATTTCCAGATCCATAATGGTCTCGTTGTCTCTTAGTAAGTAGTTACTGGATTATCATAGGGGATGCTTAGAAGCCCAGCAGCACTGAGGTATCTCCCTTGGTAACAGAGGCAAGTGTGAGAGTCTTCCTAAACATATCTGCACAACATTGCTTACTTGAAAAGGGAGTACATTTTCCCTCAAGCTACATGGAGATTAACACACACACACACACACACCCATTGAAGTAACCCAAGTACTAATGAATCAATTAAAATCCCTCAGTTCTATGATATTACAGCTACGAAGAGACCAGCTAAAGAGGAGGCTTAAGTCAGAGAACTGGCCTTAACTGTTTAAATATTTGTTGGGTCACTATGGGAATGATTTTGGAGAAGGGTATGACTTGCTGGTCATCCTATGTATGACACCCCACTAGCCTTCTATCTATCTATCTATCTATCTATCTATCTATCTATCTATCTATCTATCTATCTATCTATCTATCTACACACACATACACACACACACACACACACACACACACACATATATATATATATATGTTTGTTTGTGCATTTGGTGGGTTGCTATGGGGATTTATTTGGAGGAGGGTAAGAGTTGTAGTCTATCTGTCTGTCTGTCCGTCCATCTGTCCATCCATCCATCCATCCATTTATCATCTATCTCTCTATATCTATCTCTCTATCTATCCATCTATCCATCCATCTATCCATCTATCCATTTACATCCTAAGCAATGTTCCCCTTCCCAGTCCACTCACTTTCTTGAGCTCTCACATGCTTGGCTCTAATTTGAACACTTACATGGAAATCCCGATGAGTAGACTGCAATTCCTGCCTGTTAGAGGTTCACAATACATTAACTTCTCATAAATGTGGGTAAAATGAGACCAACTAGGAGACATGTTATAAAAGAGACAGGAAGGACATATGTGGAAGAGGCAGAGATAGATCTGGGCAGCAATAAAGTGAGACAGTGAACTGAAAAATCTCTGTAGAAAGGCAGATTTTAGGGGAGTGGTTCAGCAAGTGGAGGTGCATGCCTTAGAGGACCCAGACTAAATATAATCACAGAGGTGGGAGCATCCCACTGCTGCATACTGATAGTCTGTTCCATCACATGACAGTCAGATTGTCTTGTTGGTATCTGTGAGTGGTGGAAACCCTAGAATTCAGCCACATCTTGATGGCAGAGGACCTGATCTGCCAGGAGAAGGCCATGGGGTTGTTCTATCACTAGTAGCAGATGTGTGGGTACAGGGACCACCTTATTTAATGGCACTGGTCTACCTGGCATCCTGCCACTGCTCTTGCTCCAGACATTCCATGATTTGTTTAACTTGTCTAAAGTCTTGTCTCCCTGTCTATAAAATGTAGATGAGCTGGGAGTGTGGTTTTAAGGCAGGACAGTTCCTTGGCATAAGAAGGTCTTAGTCTCCAACCCCAGCATTGAAAGGAAAAAAAACAAAGCCAATAATATCAGTTCTATTAGATAACATCCTGGAGAATATGCAGTGCTACAGTGCATTCAACTATATTGATCCATATTTATTAGTAACTTTGAAGGTTTTGAAGGGACTGTGCTAAAATTGAATGTCTTTTTAAAAAAACTGAGATGCTAGCTAGTGAAGTGACTACTTTAGAAGAGCTAGCTGGACAGCTTGAAGGGAACTTAAAGACAGCTATAGGAGGGCCTGATTTATTTAGAGTTTGAAGAGAATGGGGGGATGTCTTCATCTGAGGAAAGCTCTTAGACTCCTTAGTCTTGTCACCAAAGGACGAATAGCTCACTCTGCTATTCCTCTGCCAGAGGAAGCAGATTCTCTTATCAAGGAAAAGTAGAATAAACCTCAGAGTCTCTGGGAGTCTTTGAGAGATTCTTAACCAAAGGGAACACTGGAAAAGGTAGCACCATAGACAAGGACCAGTGGGTGAGATAGTGCATGCAACATCCAAGAGCATCCTCAACAGCAACCAAACTTCCCTTGTGATACCCTGGTACCATTAAAGGTTCCTGGAGGTAGACATGAGCTCCTAGCATCCTATGTTCGTCTCATTTTTACTAGAGCCTGCAGTCTTCCTTGTTTCCTCTCCTTCATATTCTCAACATCCTTCATGGCTCCATATTAAGTCTCATAGTCTCTGTTTAAGGACTTTTCCAAGAACTCTAGCATAAGACAATCTACCCCTTCCCTGAGCCCCAGAAGTACTGGTGATAGCTCACCCTGTTCAGTAGCTGGTGGTTCTTTAACCTCCAGTAGCTGGAGGCATTGCATAGAAGTATCTCCTGCAAATGAAACAGCCCTTGCAATACATCAGCACCCACTGGCAAACACCCCTGCCGCTTGTTTTCCTCTTGCTTCACAGGGATATTGTTACCATCATTTGGTCATATATGGTGGGTGGCATCCTTAGGAACAACACAGTCCTTGAAACAGGGTTGTGTGGGCATTAGCTGTTATGCCAACCCCTTTTCTCCCACTCAGGAAAACATCCTGAAGAAGCAATTGAATGAATATAATATTAATATTAGGATAACCTTGAATCTTCTCTAATTCATGTTTATTCTTTTAATCATCTGAGAACACTGGTACTTAAGCTGTATGAGTCACAAATTCCTTGTGGCACACCTCATAATAATATTGTGACTCACTTGCAGGCTGTAGCCCCAAAGGTATGAATTTCTCTGGCGTTTGCCTGTGTGAGCTCTGCCTTCCTGGTTGCACAGCAGAATTAGTGAGGGGCAGCCCCCGACGTATTCACCTCCTCACAAGGCATCCAGCAAAAGCTTTCCAGAGAGTTTCCTGATGGTGAAGCCCAGAGGAGCTGGTGTGTGGTGTTGTCCACGCAGTGGTTCTCAACCTTCCTAATGCTGCAACCCTTTAATGTAGCTGCAAATGCTGTGGTGATCCCCAACCATAGAATTAGTTTCATTTCTACTTCAGAACTGTAATTTTACTAATGTTATGAACATAATGGAAATACATACTTTTGGGAGCTAGAGGTTTTCCAAAGGTGTCACAACCCTCAAGTTGAGAACCACTAGCTTAGCCGAAGATGAAAGTTATACTAAAATGAATTCAGTGTTCTATCTACCACTGTCCAATACCTATAAACATTTCTAAGAAAGGGGAAATTTTCATAAAAATTATTTGATGTATTTTTCAGGACTTTTGTGGATTGCCAGTGACAGAAAGCTGGCTCAAATGCAAACATCTTTAGCTGGAAAATGGACAAGCAAGTGGGCATAATGGTACATGCTTGAAATCCTAGAGTTCGGGAGGCGTAGGGAGAGAGATTGAGAGTTCCGGGCTGCCCTGGGCTATGTAGCAAGACCCTGCTTCAAATTCTTCTTTCACATATTTGAAAAGTCTGAAGACACACTTAGTTTCAGCAAAGGCTACATCTAGGTGCCAACCCTCTCTCAATCATATGAAGCCTAAATTCACTTTTCAGACTGCTGCAGCTGTTTGCCCCTTTGATGTCTTTATTTTAGCATGTTTGGTGCTGCTATGGTAAGGACAGTTGCCAGCAGCTTTAGAATCACATTCCACTGGCTTGACAATGGCCAGCAATTCCTGTCACTCTCCTGATCATTTTAGAAGGAGTCAAGGGATCACACTTGAGGCTATGCAATGCATCACAGAATCATACCAAAGCAACCCCCTGCAACTTGGAAGTGTTTCATGCTCAGCTTGGAGAGGGGTGGGAGAGACACAGTCTAAAGTAAGCAGTTCAGGGTATCAGAGGAGGTAGGTTTCCCTAAAGATAATACCAGTGCTGTTACTAGGGCTAATAGGAAAAGATGGTGGGCATACAAATGTTCCTGATATGTAATAAGCCTGAGAGAGGCAAAATGGTTATGCATAGAAGGCAGGAACAATAGTTTCCATGTCAACTGCTGTCACCATGGTAAGGATGACACCAATCCACTGTGTCATTTTGGACATAAGGGGCCCTGACATTGGCACCAGCACAGTGGAATCTTCATCACAGGCCAAGCTAGACTCATCATAATGACTTGAACTTCTATTACATACTGCTTCCCATTCACTGTAAACAAGAGTTGATCCTGGCTGGGATAACAGCTGCTATGTCCATGGAGATGTGTGCTAGCTTGGTAAGTAGCCCCGCATCATAAGGAAAGTTTTTCTTGACAAATATATTCTCAGAGAGAAACACACACACATGCAAAATCACACACCATCACAGACATATCTTCACACACAGAGACATAAACATTCACTCATAGAAACACACACACTCACAGAGACATAAGTCTTATACACACACACATACAGACACACATTCACACATAGACACATATACATACTCACACATATAATCATACACTCTCAAACACACACACTCATATACATTCACATGCAAAATTCACATACAAACACATAAAGTGGCACACACATTCACACACAAATAAAAGATAAGTCTTACTTTCATGGAGATACTGTTTCATTGGTTTGGTTTGGTTTGGTTTGGTTTGGTTTGGTTTGGTTTGGTTTGGTTTGGTTTGGTTTGGTTTGGTTTGGTTTGGGGATTGTTGTTGTTTGCTGGAGAACTCGATTCAGTGGTCACAACTGACATCAAGGCTCATTGTGGTTTGATTTCTTTTACCATAACTGACAGCAATGGGGTGGTTAATTTTAAAGTATCAGATATCACAAGTTCTAGATGTTGGGCAACTTAAGAGCACAGTGCCAGCATCCTTTCAGCTTCTGGTTAGGTCCTCCTGTCTGCATCATCAGATAGTGGAGGCCATTGCCTGGTAAGACTTATTAGCATAGGAAAGAGAGGTTTTTATAACTCTTACACCTAAGTCACTCATGGTAACCCATTTATGCTTATTTGAGTAAATCTATTGGTGAAAGCAGAGTCCTTATGGCCCTGGCACTTCGCAGAAATCCCTCTTGACCACACTGCCACATGGGAGAAACAAGCTTCTGCACTCTAAAATTTTAGGGACTCATTAAAATGATACGATGACTATTTTACAATAACCAATTAACATCAAAGATTATGAGTAGAGGCATGAGTGAATGTAGAGGGCACCAGAGAAGTTTTGAATCACAAGATAAGTGAACTAAATCCTTCCAATTCTAGAACTGAAGGCTTCCTTATTCCTCACTGAATGTCTTGGTCACTGCTAAATTTCAGGTACAAGCAGACTATTTAACAAATGTACCTCCTGACTGTTTATGGCAGACATCACTAATCAATGAGCATGCCCTCTCAATCGATTGAGGGTATGGCCTCAGACTTATTCTCATCATAGAATCTTAAAGATGTAAGATAATATCGCCAAATAATATCACCACATAAACCAAGATTGAAATGTCCCTCCTGACAAGGTGGCTGTCAAAGGGTCTGAAGGAGAAATCACCTCTCTTCAACTGTGTAGCTTCCACATAGCAGGAAGCCAATGTGTAAGCAGTTTCCTGCCATTGTGAATGGTGACTTCTTTGGACTTGACGTTAACAATTTCATCTTACAGCCTTTGTATCATTTCTCAGGAAATAAAAAGTTTTAAATTTAGGCACTGAGCCAGTGTCCCCAGGAGTTCTCTTTCCTTTCTTTGGTGCTGGCCATTTAGCATTTCAAGTGGTGGAGAAATGACATGCGGAATGAACTGCTCACCCAGGCTCTACACCCCCTTTTCTTCTGTCTTTAACCTAAGTGCCATTAGGAAGTAGTCAATCGTGGACAATTTGAGCTCCTGCAAATAACTCTGGAAGTTAAAGCGACTTTGTATATAAGAGGAGCCTGGCCCTGGAAAACCCCTTTCCAAATCAACCCATTGAATAGAGCCATGGGCACAGCCAGGGAGATCATTACCAAGCTAGTCAAATTACTGTGGTGATAGGAGTAAAAAGGGGGGATTGGATCTCTTGGCTAATTGGAGCTGCAGATGATCAAAAACCCTTTTGTTGAGTTGGACTAATAGGCTCCCAAGTTGGCATCAGTCCCAGTAAACAAGGATTGTATTAGCAAAACAAAGACATTTATTAGCAATAAGTCCACACTTTTAATGCCCCAGAGTTAAATTCAAGAGATGAGAAAGGAAATCGTCATTTCAAGCCAGGTTGACTTGAAAGCTATTAGGCAATTCCACAAACAGGTAAGTAGAACCCAGTAGTTTAGAGGCCCCCCTCAACACCAGTACACTCTGGGAGTCTAACAGCCATTCTCTGCTACCAGCTGGGAGTCAGTGAAAGCCTCTGACTCCTGTCTTTGTTCCTGGGTGTTGTTAGAATGATCTAGTAATTGAATATTACTAGTCAGCAGTAGACCCCACAGCAAGATGCTGAGTCAGGTCTTCCAGGTAGCCTTTCCTTTGACAGGCAGACAGAATTCCCCCCTATGTCTACCTTAGCAATAGCTGTATTGTGGGATGCTGGGAAGGAGCAATTGAGAAGATGGACCCTAGGAGTTTGAGGGGGGAGAAGGGGAGAAAGAAGAGAGGAAAAGGGAGGGAGAAAGAGAAGGGAGAAGAAGAAGGGGGGAGGCAGAGGGAGAGAAAGAGAAAAGGAAGGAAGGAAGGAAGGAAGGAAGGAAGGAAGGAAGGAAGGAAGGAAGGAAGGAAGGAAGGAAGGAAGAGAGAGGGGGGATTGGGTTCTGAAATCAGCATCTTTTTTTTAATATTTTTATTATGTATTTTCCTCAATTACATTTCCAATGCTATCCCAAAAGTCCCCCATACCCTCCCCCCCACTTCCCTACCCACCCATTCCCATTTTTTTGGCCCTGGCGTTTCCCTGTACTGGGGCATATAAAGGTTGCATGTCTAATGGGCCTCTCTTTCCAGTGATGGCCGACTAGGCCATAAGAGAATCACAGAGAGGGGTCAATAGTTTAATCTGGATACATGTATTGGGTCTGCATTTTACTTCTGGCATTTTATAGCTGTTTGCCATGACTAAGTTGTTTAGGTTTTTCAATAAGGCCTTATATCTTTAAAACAGGGATGTAAGTAAATAGCCTCTGTATAAAGATAGGCGTGGTTGTGATATCATGAATAATACATATGAAAAACTATCCAGTCCTTAGCTCTTCATGAAACATTTACCAATATATGGCAGTGATTAACAACCCTTAAATTAAAGGAGAAATTGAAAGCAAAATATTTTCAGTTAAATGAAAACACAAGACATCAAAATGTATGGAATACCATTAAAATAATACTTAGGGAGAAACACTAGAACTCAGGGCCTGCAGTATCTGAAATGATAAAAGGTGTCAAATCAATAATGTCAGTTTCCACCTTAAAAAACAAACAAACAAACAAACAAACAAACAAACAAATGGAAAAATCTAGCCAATACCAAAATGAGCAAAAGAGAAAAGATAGCAAAAAATAAAAATAAAAAATAAAAAATAAAGGAATTAACAGAAAAATCATTAACATCAAAACGTTGTTCTTGAGATGAACAAGATAAACCTCTAGCCAGACTGAGCAGGAATCAAGAAAGAGCACATAAGTCACCTAGCATCAGTAGTGGAAAATGGAATGGTGCTATGGGCTGTGAGGACAATTGTGGTGAATGAAAAGACAATGTCATGAATAGCCTTTGTCTATAAAATAACAAATTTAGAGGCTGGGGAGATAGCACACTGCTTATAGAGCTTGCCACACAGCATCAAACCAGAGTCTGAATGCTCATAGTCCACATCAAAGCCCAGCAAATCTGGCATCTGTGTATTATCCCACCACTCAGAAGATGGAGACAGGGCATCCCAGGGTAACCTGGTAACTAGACTAACTGAAATCATTAAGGAGAGTTCATGCCTCAATAGACAAAAGAGGAGAATGATCAAGGTAGATGTCCAAATGTTGGGCCTCCATATGTACATACACATACATGTGTATGCAGCCACATACACAGGAACACATATGTACACATACCATATATACAAACACAAGTACAAATGCAAAAAAGAAAATGACTGCATATAGGCTTGACAACTTAAATAGACAAATTTTTGAAAGGTACAATCTGGATTCATAATATACAAATTTGTGTTAATTCTTCTGTATAAGATATATATATATATATGACTTGTTTATAAAAATTTAACTGACACTTCACCAAAGATGAATGGATGGCAAATTAGCACATTATGTAAATGCTCAATATAATTATCATAAATTACATGCAAATAAGATGAGGAGTTACCACTGCACACCTGTCAAAATGACTTCATTAGAAATATTGACCATCCTAAGCATTGTCAAGGGCATAAAGCAATCAAAGTGCTGCTAAGTTTCTGGAAAATGGCATGGCCACATTAGAAACCATTAAAAAGTAGTTGGAAATTCTCACATAAATATGTCCAAGTAAAGATGCATACATAAATGTTCTCAGCAGTTATGTTTATCTTTTCAGCGTAAAACTGGAAACACCAGGAGTTATACCGATGGCTTAATGGATAAGAACACTTGCTGTTCTGGTAGAGGACTCAGACTTAGTTCCCAGCTCTGACTACCTCCCCCACAACATCAGTTCTGGGGGAATTAATGCCTTGTCCTGGTTTCTGAAGACAGCAGATATGCACATGGTGCACATGCATACACATAATCAAAACACTGTCTTTGTTGGTCTTGTATGTTTGGTTGGTTGGTTGTTGGTTAATTGGGTTTATTATTTCAGTCAACTTGACACAAGTTAGAGGTACCTGGGAAGAGGAATCTCTATTAAGAAAATGCCTCATTCGGATTATCTGTGAAAGTATAGCAAAGTAAAAACAAAATTCTAGGCCTTTAGGCCCAGGCTTGGGAATGTGACCTCTGTGACTTAATGCTCCAAGGTATGCTAATCAGATAGCGACATTCCTCCACCCACCAGCTTTCTGGGTTCAAAGAGTGTTCATTCAAAGAAAGTCACCCTGACCATCACTGCTATGCAAATGTGCTATTGTTAGGGGCTCTTAGAAACTGTCTTGAGAGTTAACTGGAACAATTACCAGGTATTCCTTGTGACTCTTGTGACTTTGCACTTCCTTGGGACTCTTAACTGGTATCTTTGGTATTTTCCAACAACGCCCTCCCCACTTCCTTGAGTTGTGGTTTCTCCCTTTAAATACCCCCTTATCCAGCTACTTGGGGCACCACACTCCTCTACCCCTGCGTGGTGTATGACCATGGGCCCGAGAGCGCTCTTGAATAAAAAATCCTCTTGCAGTTTGCAGCAAGACCGTTTCTTGTGGGTGATTTGGGGTGCCGCCTCTCCTGAGTCAGAACGTGGGGGAGTCCTCACGTTGTGGGTCTTTCACCTGTAGCCAATATCACAGGGCATTTTCTTGATTAATGATTGAAGGAAAGGGTCTTCCTCACTGGGTGTGGTGTCACTCTTGGTCAAGTGCTCCAGGGTTGCATAAGAAAAGCAGATGAACAAGCCAGTCATTAGTAGTCTTTCCTAGCCTTGATTCAGTTCCTGTCTATAGGTTGCTACCTTGAGATTCTGCTGGACTTCCTTCTGTCATGGAGCATGATACAAAATGAACCTTTTCCTTCCCAAGCTGCTTTGGGCTTGGTCTTTATCTCAGCAGTAGAAACCCTGAGACATGCTCACACACATGAAATAAAAATGAATAATTTTTTAAATATGGAAGAAAACCTAAGTCATCATTGATAAAGAAATGGGTCAGGAGTTCAAGGTTATCCTCAGCTACATAATGAGTTGAAAGCCAGCCTGGGCTATTTAAGATCCTGCCTTATATAAACAAGGAAAGAATGTAGATGAATGTCAAAATCACTGCACTCACTGAAAGAAACCAAACCCAAAAAGTGTGCTTATCATTTGGTTTATATAAAATTCTAAACAATGGAAATTACCCTGTAATAATATGCAGCAGAGTGGTGGTTGTTTATGAATAAGAGGTAGACTGAAGGAGGTAAGACAGAGGAATAATAAAACACACAAATGGCCTTCTACTGGTAACAGATATCACCATAATCTTGCAGCAATTGTTTTCCAGGTGGGCACATATCAAAACTTGTCAGATTGTACACATCAGCCATGTGCAATCCATCCCATGCCAATTAGTTCTCAATAGTGCTATTTTACTTTCACATTGTGTATGTTCATATGTGTGAATGTATGGATGTGCACACGTGTATATGAAGCTCAGAGAACAGCCTCAAGCATCATTCCTGAGGTCCTTTCCACTTTCATAAGAGACATGGGGTCTCTTATGGGCCTGGAACTTTGTGAAGTAGGTTAGGCTAGATAACCAGAGGGATCCATAAATCTACTGTCTCTGTCCCCCACCTCAATCAATACTTCCTGGATTTTAAATGTATGTCTAGCTTTGGTAAGTGGATTCTGACATCCAAACTCAGTACTTTACTGACTGGCAGATCTCCCCAGACCCTTGTTTTCATCTGTAACTGTTAAGTATATGGTACGTAGTCTTTTCTTTCCTGTTGTCTCTTAACAGAGCCTCTTTTTTGTTGTTGTTGTTTGGTTTCTTCCTGATGAATCTGTTTTAGTTCCCTTTCTCACTGCTGTGACCAAACACCCAGCAAAGAAACACTTAAGGGAGGAAGGCTTTGCTTTGGCTCATGGTTTAAGGAATACAGTCGATCTGGATGCAACAGGGAAGGCATGGGTGTAGGAAGAGCTCTCTGCTCTGGAGGCAAGTGTGAAGCAGCTTGCTCTCATTGGAGCATATCAGGAGAGGGGAATGCTGGCACTCACTCAGCTTTCTCATATGTTTCCTTCTTCATTCAGCCTGGGCCCCTAGCTCATGACATAGGCCTTTGATCTTCATAGACATACCTAGAAGTCTTCTATGAGATTCTAAATCTAGTCAAGTTGGCAAAGAAAGTTAAGTATCACTATCTCCCAAGAAGTTTAACTTTGACCCCTTAGGACAAACTGATTCACCATGAATGGCTACCTAGAGTATTAAAGGTAGGATATCTGCATCAATGATATCCATACTCAACTCATCTATCTAATTGAATTATCTGTTGATATAATGAAACACCCCAGGGCAAGTGACATATAAAAAGCAGAAGTGTACTTAATGTGTAGTCAGGATGCTATGAAGTCTAAAAGCATGGGGACAGAATCTGAAGAGGATTGATTGCTGCAGCGTAACATAAAATAGCAACCACATGGTGCTAGCTTGGGTCTCTGTTTCTTCATATAAAACCATCAGTGCCATCATAGTGGCCCCATACCATAAACTCATTTAATCCTAATTGCCTCTTAAAGGCTATACTTATAAATTCCATTAACATATGAATTTATGGATTAAGTTTAACCCATAAAGTTTGAGGGAAGGCCTACAAGCCATATACATCCCTTAATCATATATGTACCTTACGTGGTAAAAGGGATGTTGTAGATGTGATTAAGTTTATGGGTCTGCAGGTGGAAATATAATCTACTGGAAGGTAATCCAGTAGACTCAGCTAATGTTATGGGTCCTCAACAACAGAGAACATTTCCTGGCTGTAGCCAGAGAGATACAACAACATGGGAAGGATTCCACACTCTGTGACATATTGGAGACTAAGGGTATGGCCTGGCCAGAGGCTTTTAGAAGCCTGAAAAGAGAAATAATGGCTTTTTTCCATTGAGACTCAAATAAAAAGAAAAGAAGAAAAGAAAGCAACTCTGATGTTTTTAATGTAGTAAGCAATAACAATGATGTTTATATCATCCTTTATGTTTATCTGAACATGTATGATTGACAATAAGAAAGTTGTTAATATAATGGGCGAAATTTATGAAAAAAATCACTACTTACCCAGTGTTTACTAAACTCAATTTTCTTTGTTTCAGATGTGTGGTAAATTTTCTTTTTTATTAATTAATATAACCAATTATTTTTGTTCCTTGACAATTTAATGCATATATACATATAGAGACATGTATAATACATTATGATTGCTCTGTCACCTATCTAAAACTTATCTCCTTCCTTTCTCTGTCCATCTGCCTCCCCTCATATTCCCTACTAATGTCCTTTCCATATTCCTGTCTTTTTCTACTGCTTATGCTCCTCTGAATTTGACCAGAGCCTTCTGTGTGGCCATGGGATTGGAACTATCCACTGAGGCCTAGAAGGCTCACCAACAACTAAATAACTGAAAACAATGACTACCCTGTCCCCAGAGTCCATCGGTAGCCAACAGTCCAGTTGTAAGCAACAGAGTCCATTAGACTGTCCCTCACCCATGGTTGACTGTTGAGAGGACCTATCTTGTGCAAATCCAGTGCAGTAACCATAACTGCTATCAGTGTATAATTATAGTATGTGCTGGTTACTTACTTTGTTAAATTGACACAAGTAGGGTCTTCTGGGAAGAGAGAGCCTCAACTGGGAAAATGCTTCTATCAGATTGCCCTTTGGAAAAGTCTATGGGCAGTGCTACTGTTGGGCAGGGGTCCTAGATGTATAAGAAAACAGGTTGCACAACCATGAGAAAAGTCAACAAGATAGAATGTTCCTCTTTGGTTCCTAACACTGCTTCTGTTTGAGTTGGTAACCCGACTTCCTTTTATGATAGACTATAAGCTGCAACATGAAATATACCCTTTTTTGCCCTAAGTTGCTTTTGATCAGTGTGCTCACCACAGCGGGAAAGAACAAACTAGGACACTGGCTGCCCCATGTCCAAGGAGTGAGATTCTGCTACCTTTCTCCCTGTCTTCCAGCTCTTACATTTTTTCTTTCCTCTCTTCAGCAATATCCCCTGAGCCTTAGAAGCATTGTATAAACAAATGGTTTGTTTATGACTGAGCCCTTATCTGTTCTTCATTCTAAGTGTCCTAGGTAGCCACGAAATTTTTTCACTCATGGGCATTTACTGCAAAAAAAAGATGTCTTTGATTAGGGTTTTTATAAAACATATAAAATAGATATTTAGAAGACAAGTTGACATTTTGTCCTTTTTGATGAACATCAGTAGCCATTTCCCTTAGAGAATCTATGACCTCCACAAGCAGAAGTTTTTAACCAGTTTTCCAGTACCAGTTTCCTTTCTGTGGAGTGAACTTCAAATCCAACAGGAGATTTGTTGGTGATCCTAATAACAGTTATATTACTATTGCATATGTGATCACAACTTGTTCGAGAGTTTGCCAGTGCTAGTAGAGTCCACTGTTGGGTAAGACCATTGATATCTCTTCTCTCTTAGCTGGTTACATAGCACCTTCCAACACCTTAAAAATATACCAAGTATAAAGAAGGTTTCCAATTGAATTCCAACTTAAATTTCTCTGTGTCTTGCAGTGAGGGTTAAATATTGACTTTTAGTTACTAAGTCTTGTTTTAGATCTATATAGCTATAAGAAAGTAAAGTTTTTTTCTTACAAATTGCTACATTTATCATGTTTTGCTGCTGCAGCGGCAGCAGGACTAATCCAAGAAGAAAAGAATATCCTGATCAATTGGTGATCTACAAATAGGAAGATAATCATACAGGAAACAGTGAATGCCCAATATCTGCCATCTTGGCTCTCATGTCGAAGGTATCTGGAAATGGTAAGTGGAGAGTTATCTTTGTTGGGGCTACTGTATGTCAAAGTCTACATGAAGCTCTTAAGAAACATACTCAGAGGGGATAAATAGGTTTTCCCTTTTGACAAATAGAGTTGGAGAGTTAAAATCTTATCTAAGATATGAACTCTAAATTCTGCGCGTTTTTTCGTTGTTGTTGTTGTTGTTGTCTCCAATTAAAACTCTGAGCACCAATGCAACTAGGTGAAGTAGGTTTCAAGTGTTGACAGAAAACAAGGACAAACACAGATGAAGAGTCTTTGTCTTGGAACAGTAGTTCTGGCCTTCAAAGTGGTTCATGTAGCATTATTAGCACAGCTGGAGGTCCTTGAAGAGTCTCCGAAGAGGAGAAAGAACAATACATTTCTAATATTTAGTAATTATCATGAAAAGTACTTGCTTCTTGTTTACACTTAAACTTCAGCACAGAGGCATGTCATGTTCTCTCTCAGCACAATGTGTACGATATGTGTCTAGGCAGCTGCCTCACTGGCCTCCTACTTTCTTCTGAGAGAATGAACTTGTTTATGCCTCTGACAAAGGCACTGCACAGCCACCCATACTTCCTGTTCTTGTTCTATCCTTCCCAGAATGCTTTAAATGACTGTCTGTTCCTTGACCACTGCTGGATTTCCTCTTTGTTTGTTGGGGTAAGGGAGTGGACAGGACCTCAGTCCAAACAGAGCTGTGGAAGTAGGTCAGTGCAAGGCCACTTGTCACTTCATCATCTTTAGAAGAAAGTTTGCAAGTTATAGAAACAAAAGGGTGAGAGCCTGGGTTCAACAATGAATATTTGTTAAATAAAACATAACCTCCATAAGCCTATTTTTTCTACCTATAAGAACAACAACAACAGAATCTTCATGCCATGCTTGCCAAAAAACCTAGTAGACTACAGAGAACTTCTCCTGTCTCTCTGTTCTCCCAGATGCAGTCCCACATTCTCTTAACTAGTGCTGCAATAGAACACCACCAGCAGCCTTCCTTCCCTCTACCCACATCTTCTGTGGATCCCAAGACCATTCCCTGCTAACCTCCCTCCCCTAACTCATTGCTGTATCCAGTCCCTAACAACCGCAGGCACCCCTGCTACCCCAAGGGTCACAACTCCTAAGCCAACAAGTGGCTGAAGAAGGCAGACCCACACCTTTCCCACTGTTCCCGAGATCCAATCATACCAGTCTCATCCCTAACTCTGTTGTTGAAAACCTATGTGCTCTCCCTATCCTCTGATGCTATGCTCAGTGGGTTACAAAAACCTTCTCCTTCAACTTATCCCAATGATGCAGGCCCTAACACCGGCAGGCATTCCCTATGAACATACCAGTTGAACAGGTCAGCAAAAGAGCACACAATCATTACACCCTCCAAATATCCAGTAATGAAAGAGAAACCAAGGAACAAAACACTTACCCAACAGGAAAAATCCAGAAATCAGCACTAACACCTTTAAAAGTCCTGAACCCAGATGCTAAGATGCCAGGATGAAAGCATAATCAAGAACATCCTGCTCTCTACTACTTCCTAGCTATCCTAACACAGAAAGCCCTGAATATTCCAACATATCTGAAGCACACACAAAAAATAGACTTTAAAACAGCCTTTATAAATCTGATAAATATCCTTAAAGACAAAATGAATAAATCCCTTAGAAATCTAGGAAAGCACAGACGGTGTAAGGAAATAAATAAAACTGTCCAAGACCTGAAATTAGAAACAGAATCAATAAAGAAAATTCAAACTGAGGGAATTATAAAAATGGAAAACTTTAGGAATGCAAACAGGTATTATAGAGAGAAGCTTCACTAACAGAATACAAGAGATAGAAGAAAGAATCTTGTTGAAAGTATTAAGAACGTGATGGAAGAAATAGATACACCAGTCAACGAAAACTCTATCAAAAAAAAAATTCTAAGAATAATAGAATAGAGGTAGGAAAAGAAACCCAGTTCAAAGACCAAGAAAATGTTTTCAACAAAACAAAAACACAGAAGAAAGGAGATGGCTATAAATGTACAAGAAACATACAGAACACCTAATAGATTAAGCCAGAAGAGAAAGTACCCTTGACACTTAATAATAAAAATAAACATATTATAATTATATCCAACTTCTTAGTAGAAACTCTAAAGACCAAAAGAGCCTGAACAGATAGGCTACAGACTCTAAGATGCCACAGAAGCTAGCCTAGACTACTATACCCAGCAAAATTTTCAATTACTAAAGATGAAGAAAATAAGATATTCAATGAGAAGGCCAAACTTAAACAATGTCTATCTATAATTCAGCCCTACAGAAGATGATAGAAGAAGAAGAATCACAACCTAAGGAGGTTAACTACAAACATTAAAACACAGGAAATAAAAAAAAAATCTCACACAAACATAATCAAAAAAGAGATATACATACATATGCACACACATTACCACCAGCACCAAAAACAACATCAACAAAATAACAGGAATTAACAATCATTGGTTATTGATACTTCTCAATATCAAGGGTCTCAATTCCTCAATAAAGACACAAACTAGCAGGATGGATTTGAAAACAGGATCCATCCTTCTGCTGCACCCAAGAAACACATCTCAACATCAAGAATAGACATTACCTCAGGGTGAAGAGTTGGAAAAGATATTCTAAGTAAATGGACCTAAGAAGTAAGTTGGTGTAGCCACATAATATCTACAAAATTATTATCTAAAAAAATTAAACTTCAAACCAAAATTAATCAAAAGAAATAGTGAAGAACACTATATATTCACAAAGGAAGATTCCAACAAGATGTAATTTCAGTTCTTAACATCTATTAACCCAAGGATACTCAAATTTGTGAAAGAAACACTACAACAGCTTAATCACATATGGACCCTCATACATTAATAGTGCAAATTTCATTATTCTACTCTCACCATTGCATAGTTTATCCAGACAAAACCTAAACAGAGAAATACTGGAGTTAACAGATGGTATAAATCAAATGGACCTAACAGATATTTATAGAACATTTCTCCCAAGCACAAAAAAAGAGATGCACTCCACTATGCACTTTATCGAACTTTCTCCAGAATTTACCACACACTTGGACACAAAACCAGTCTCAACAGATACAAGAAAATTGAAAAATGTCCTGAATCTTATCAGCCCGCCATGGATTAAAGCTGGGTATCAACAACCACAGAAATCTTACAAACTTATGGAAACTGAACAACTGTTTATTGAAAGAAAAATGGGTCAAGACAGAATTTTTTAAAAAAAATTAAAGACTTTCTAGAATTCAGTGAAAATTAATAAATTATGGAACACAATGAAAGCAGTATTAGGAGGAAAGTTCATAGCACTAAGTGCCAACATAAAAAGAAAATGAAGAGATCTCATGTTAACAACTTAACAACACACCTGAAAGCTCGCTCAACCAAGGGATATCAATAAAATAGAAACAAAGAGAACATTATAAATAATAAAACAAAGAGTTGGTTCTCTGAGAAAATCAACAAGATATATAAACCCGTATCCAAATTAACTACAAGGTAAATGGAGAATATCCACATAACAAAATCAGAAATGAAAGGGTGAGCAAAGCAAGAGACATTGAGGAAATAAATAGGTACCATGTATCAAAGCTAAATCAAGATCACATAGACAATTTAAATAGACATAAAACCCCTTGTGAAATAGAAGCAGTCATTAAAAGTCTCTCAACCAAAAAACAGAAGGGGGCCTCAGGTCAGGGACAGATGATTGCAGCACATAATTCTACCAGAATTTCAAAAAAGTTAATACTCTTCAAATTATTTCACAAAATAGAAACAGAAAGAACATTGCCCAATTCATGTTATGAGGTCACAGTTGCCCTGATACACAAACCACATAAAGACTAAACAAAGAAAGAGACTTAGTTACAAACCAATTTGCCTTATGAGCATGAATAAAATAATACTCAATAAAATACTTGCAAACTGAATCCAAGAACCTATCAAAAAGATCATCCACCATGACCAGATTGGCTTCATATCAGAAATACAGGGATGATTCAATATAATAAAATCACTCAATATAACCCACCATACAAACAAACTAAAAGAAAAAAAACCCGCATGATCATCTGCATCTCATTCAAGACAGAAAGAGCCGTTGACAAAACCTAACACTACGGTAAACATCCTGAAGAGATTAGGGATATAAGGGACATACCTAAACATAATAAAGGCAATTTACAGCAAACCTGTAGCCAAATCAAATTGAATAGAGAGAAACTCAAACCAATTCCACTAAAATCAAGAGCAAGACCTGTTCAACATAGTACTTGGAGTTTCAGGTAGAGCAATGAAAGAGATTAAAAATTGGGAAAGAAGAAGCCAAAATATCATTATTTGCAGATGATATGATAGTATACATAAGCAACCCCAAGAACTCTACAAAGGAACTCCTATAGCTAATAAACACTTTCAGCAAAGTGGCCAGATACAAGATTAACTCAAAAAAAAAAAATCAGTAGCCTCCCTGTATACAAATGACAGAATGAGAAAGAAACAGGGAAACAACACCTTTCACAACAGCTTTAAATAATATAAAATAACCAAGCAAGTGAAAGACTTGAGAGAAAAAAATCTTTCAACTCCTCGAAGAAAGAAACTGAAGATTAGAAGATGGATTAGAAGATGGAAAGACTTCCCATGCTCATTGATCAATAGATTTAACATAGTAAAAAATGGCCATTCTACCAAAAGCAATCTACAGATTCAGTGCAATCCCTGTCAAAATTTCAACTCAAGTCTTCACAGACTTTGAACAGACAATTCTCAACTTCATATGGAAAAACAAACAAATCCAGGATAGCTGAAACAATCTAGAACAGTAAAAGAATTTCTAGAGGCATCGCCATCCCTCCTTGGATACTTTCTCTAGCTCCTCCATTGGGGGCCCTGTGATCCATCCAATAGCTGACTGTGAGCATCCACTTCTGTGTTTGCTAGGCCCCAGCCTCGTCTCACAAGAGACAGCTATATCAGGGTCCTTTCAGCAAATGCTTGCTAGTGTATGCAATGGAAAATACATAAAAAAAAAAAAAGTTGTTCTACAGAGCTATAGTAATGAAAACCACATTGTATTGGTATAAAAACAGACATGTAAATCAGTAGAATCAAATTAAAGATCCAAACATAAATCCAAGCACATATGGACCCTTGATTATTTGTTTAAAGAAGCCAGAAATACACACTTGAAAAAAAAAAAAGATAGCATCTTCAACAAACAGCCCAGGTCAAACTGGATGTCTGCATGAATGCAAATACACCCATATCTATCACCTTGTACAACACTTAAGTACAAGTGGACCAAAGACCTCAATATGAAACCAAGTATATTGAACCTGATGAAGAAAATGTCAGGAATAGGCTTGAACACACTGGTCCAAGAGACAACTTTCTGAACAAAAAACAATAGTTCAGGCACTAAGATCAGCAATTCAGAATTGGGACCTCATGAAACTGTAAAGCTTCTATAAGGCAAAAGACACTGTCAATGGAACAAAACAGCAGCGTACAGTATGAGAAAAAAATCTTCACCAACTCCACATCCAATAGTAGCCTAATATCCGAAATATGTAAAGAACTAGACACTAGATATCAAAAACCAAATAATCCAATTAAAAATGGGCAACATATTGAAACAGAGAATTTTCAATGGAGGAATCTCTAAAAGCTGAGAAACACTTAAAGAAATATTCAACATATTTAGCCTCCATGGAAATACAAATCAAAACTACTTCAAGATTCTATCTTATACCTACCAGAATGGCTAAGATCAATGACTAAGTGAGAACACGTCTCCTTTGTGGATGGGAGTGCAAACGTGTACCACCACTATGAAAACCAATATGGCAGTTCCTCAGAAAGTTTGGAATTGATCTATCTCAAGGCAAATATACACCTGTTGGGCATATACCCAAAGGATGCTCCATCCGACCACGAGGACACTTGCTCCATCACATTCACTGTAGCTTTACTCATAATAGCCCAAAACTGAAAACAACACAGATATCTTTCAACAAAAGAATAAATAAAGAAAATGTGTCACTACATCCAACAGAGGGCTAATATCCAATATATCCAAACTGGTACAACCACTCTGAGAATCAATCTGGCCATTCCTCAGAAAATTGGAAATAGTTCTACCTGAAGACCCAGCTATATCGCTCTTGGTTGTATATCCAAAAGGCACCCCACCATATCACAAGGACACGTGCTCCACCATATTCATAGCAGCCTTATTTGAAACAGCCAGTAGCTGGAAACATTCCAGATGTTCATCAACCGAAGAATGGATACAGAAACTGTGGTTCATTTACACAATGGAATGCTATTCAACTATTTTTTTAAATGTCATTATGAAGTTTGCAGGCAAATGAATAGATGTAGAGAAAGTCATTCTGAGTGAGGTAACCCAGAAAGATAAATATGGTATTTATACACGTACAAGGGGAGGAGCAAATGAAGTAGGTCTTATGGGTGGACTGCAGCCAGGTAGGAATAGGAACAGAGGAATCGGGTGTGTTGGGGGATGAGAGATAGGATGGAAAGGAAGAGACAGATGAAATTGTAAGGGACATTTCGGGGGTAGTGTGGAAACCTAGTGCAGTGGAAACTTCCTGATATCTATGAAGCTGATTCTAATTAAGACTCCTAGTAATGGGGAGATACCGAGTTTCGACTAGCCATTTCTTGTATCCAAGCAAGGCTTCCAGAGTCAGGACTGGGTAATATTCAAATGAGTTGTTGGCTAATGGGGTCCCATGAAAATATCTAAACAACCCAGGCTATACACTAAGACAAGAGGTTGCTCTCTACAAATTGACATCAGCACCCATTGTCAAGGCTAGCACCCATGCACATCACTGAACATGGAGAAGTTACCTACATGGACCCCTCACCCCAACATTCTAGTCTCTTTGGTGTGGGAAGGTACTTTGCAGGCCAATGAAAGAGAAACATAAACACCAACCCTGCTACCAATCTTTGACCTTTGATCTGTCCTGCCTACACAGCATGCTAGAGCAATGCTATCACAGAACTTGTGGGAGTAGCTGACCAGTCTCTGATTTGACCTAAGGCTCACTCCACAAGAAGGGATTTATACTTGATAGTGCTTGTGTAATGAAGAACCAGAGACTTGATATCCCAGAGACTTTTTATCCCAGAGACCTATGGTAAAACCAAACACTTGTCTAAAATAAACAAACAAAAACAGTATCAATAAAATGACTCCTACTGATATTCTGCTGTACTCACTGATCAGTGTCTTCCTCAGTCATCACCAAAGAAGCTTCCTCCTGCAACAGACAGGAACAGATGCAGAGACCCTCAGCCAGACATTACTTGGAGAGAGAGTCCTTGGGATGCATAGCTCTAAATGGGATGTCTTCACTAAACCCTTTCCCTATGAGCTCAGGGCATCCCACAGAAGAGAAGACAGAAAGACTGCAAGACCCAGAAGGAATAAAGAATTCCAGGAGAACAAAGCCCTCTGAAACAACTAAGCAAGGTACATAAGAGCCCACAAAGGAGACTGAAGCAGAAAGCACAGGGCCTTCAAGGTCTGCACCAGGTCCTCTTCATGTATCTTATAGCTAGTAGCTTAGGATGTTCATGGGATTCTTGACTGTGAGAACATGTGGGTCTTTGAGTCTTGTGCCTGCTCTTGAGATTCTTTTCCTCATGTTGGGTTGCCACGTTCATCCAACATTGAAACAATTATCCCCCCCATCTTATTATATTTTGTTATATTGAGGTTTTATCTCTCTCTAATAAGAAACAGAAAGGGAATAAATCTGAAGGAGAGGGAAGGTGGGAAGGAACTTGGAAGAGTAGAGGGTGGGGAAAATATAAGGGCATATTGTATGAGAAAAAATATTTCCAATAAAAGAAAAATAATAACACTGCAGGGGTAAATAATAAAGATCCCATTTATTAAGCTCATACCATGAGCTTGAAACTGTGATACGGGCTTATCATACAGATTTCACTCCAACAGCCTTGAGAGCAGTACTACTGCTCCATTTACCAGATGAAGAAACAGGCTCAAGTAGAATCAGTTATTCACCATCATACAGTTGGCAAAGGAAGGAAGTCCCTTAAGTCTAAGTTTAGAGCATCTATCCACTGAAATGGAGAACTCAGAAGTTGAGTGAGCTGTGTAGTCAATAGATGTTAGCTGAATTACATTGAGTTATGAGTATTTAGTGTTAGCTGAGAGCCAAGGTCTGCTTATCATCTACTCCTCTTATTATTTATCTATGGTAAAACAAAACACACACAAAGGAAATATTCTTAAACTACTACATAGGATTTTAAGACATACATAACAGTAGTAGTCAATGCCAGCTCAAGACACAGAATTCCCAGGCCATCTGAAAGCCCACAGTGGGCCACATCAAATAACAACATCAAAGTAACTATGACTTAAATATAAATAACTTTATTGGATTTTCTTTTCATTTCAGTACCCAATACTATCCCCAGAATCTAGAGTTTATTCTCATTTCTCAGGGTTACAGACTTCTTACTTAAACACTCCCACCTCCTGCCTCCATCCTTTCTTGCTTTCTACCTGACTTGGCTTCTGAGGTATTCCCTCACTCATCTGTCTACCACCGTACGACTTTTGACTGCATGGGCTGCTTTTACTCAGCTCTGATGTCAATATCCTGTTCTATTTTTATTCTTACCAAGCAATTTCTCCTCCATGTGGGACCCTTTCCTAGGAGTGGAGGCGATCTCAGGTAAACAGTCTTAGAAATTTAAAAGAACCCAATGTTCCAATTCTTCCACAATCTTCCTAGATGCCCCATACACCTCCATTGCTGACTTGAACAGAATCATCTTCCCTCTTGTGTGGACTTAAGAACTTCACTGTCCACAGTGGGCTTGGGTGTCTCTTGCTTTCAGATCAACACAAACCCTGTCACTTACCTTCCATCCTCAGGCACAGACATGTCATATGAGATCTGGAGAGCTTGCTGCCCTCTTCCTACCACTTGTATTTTGCTGTTCTTGGGAATTCTGTGCCACCTGACTTGGCCTTTGCTGTCTGCCTATTTAATACTGATTTATTTGTTTATTTGCTGTGTTTGGACATATGCACACACCGTATGGCTCACACATGGAATCCATTCTCTCCTTCCAGCCTTGGCAGGAAAGACCCTCACCTACTGAGCTAACCTGTCAGCCTATTATCCTATTCTTATGTGGCTACTAAAGTAAACTCAAAAATGATGCTACCACCATTCTCATCTTCCAAAAACCCCTACAACTCTGGACCCTTTCACAGTAGAGTCCTAGCTCCTTGTACCTCTTACTCCTGATGGCTGGTGCATTTACCCAACTCAACTGTCCATGCCTGGTGGTGGAAGCAATCAACACTTTCTGACAAGATGAGTCTGTGACTTCACAGTAGACTTCACGTCAGTAGAACTACTCATTTCATCAGTATACTGAAGAGAGCTTCTAGAAGAGAGATCAGACATTGCAGTTTGAGGAA